>NW_022154730.1:0-123793 GCF_001633185.2 Quercus lobata
TTTTTTCTCGCCTTCTCGGCCTATGTCATCCCGTTATGGCTAAAAATAATATCAGAAACAGGTTTTTTAATTTTTTGAATTTTTTTGCAAAATCTTTCGGAATTTTCTTGCCCGGGTCGAGTATGGACGGAATTCGGGACTAAAATTTTTTTCACGCTTTCTCGGCTTACCTCATCCCGTTATGGCTAGAAATAATACCGGAAAATGGTTTTTTAATTTTTTGAATTTTTTCGCAAAATCTTTCTGAATTTTCTTGCCCGGGTCGAGTATGGACGGAATTCGGGACTAAAATTTTTTTCTCGCCTTCTCGGCCTATGTCATCCCGTTTTGGCTAAAAATAATATCGGAAACAGGTTTTTTAATTTTTTGAATTTTTTTGCAAAATCTTTCGGAATTTTCTTGCCCGGGTCGAGTATGGACGGAATTCGGGGCTAAAATTTTTTTCACGCTTTCTCGTCTTACCTCATCCCGTTATGGCTAGAAATAATACCGGAAAATGGTTTTTTAATTTTTTGAATTTTTTCGCATAATCTTTCTGAATTTTCTTGCCCGGGTCGAGTATGGACGGAATTCGGGACTAAAATTTTTTTCTCGCCTTCTCGGCCTATGTCATCCCGTTTTGGCTAAAAATAATATCGGAAACAGGTTTTTTAATTTTTTGAATTTTTTTGCAAAATCTTTCGGAATTTTCTTGCCCGGGTCGAGTATGGACGGAATTCGGGACTAAAATTTTTTTCACGCTTTCTCGGCTTACCTCATCCCGTTATGGCTAAAAATAATACCGGAAAATGGTTTTTTAATTTTTTGGATTTTTATGCAAAATTTTTCGGAATTTTCTTGGGCCCGGTCGAGTATGGACGGAATTGGGACTAAAATTTTTTTCCACGCTTTCTCGCTAATTACCTCATTCCCGTTATGGCTAAAATATACCGGAAAATGGTTTTTTTTTAATTTTTTGATTTTTTTTCGCAAAATATTTTGGAATTTCTTGCCCGGGTCGAGTATGGACGGAATTCGGACTAAAATTTTTTTCTCGCCTTCTCGGCCTATGTCATCCCGTTTTGGCTATTAAATATATCTGGAAACAGGTTTTTAATTTTTTGAAAATTTTTGCCTTTTTATTTTTTTTTTGGAATTTTCTATCTTGGGTTGGGTAGAAACACAATTCGGACTAAAATTTTTTTTTCTCAACTTTCTGCGCCTATCTCATCCCGTTTTGGGTAAAAATAATACTGGAAAGTGGTTTTTTAATTTTTTGAAGTTTTTTGCAATTTCTTTCGGAATTTTCTTGCCCGGGTCGATTATGGTCGGAATTCGGGACTAAAATTTTTTCCTCGCTTTCTCGGCCTGTCTCATCCCGTTTTGGCTAAAAATAATGCTGAAAATAGGCTTTTTAATTTTTTTGCTATTTTTTTTGGAATTTTCTTACCCGGCACGTTTAGGAACGGAATTCGGAACTAAAATTTTTTTTTCTCTTTCTCAGCCTCTCTCAACCCTTTTCGGATACAAATAATGCCTGAGTTAACTTTTGTAATTTTTTAAATTTTTTTGCAATTTTTTTTGGAATTTTCTTGCTCGGGTCGGGTGTGAACGGAATTCCGGACTAAATGTTTTTTATCTCTTTCCCTGGCTATCTCATCCCATTTGGGCTTAAAATAATACTGGAAAGAGGTTTTTTTTAGTTTTTTTGAAATTTTTTGCTTTTCTTTTTTGGAATTTTCTATCTTGGGTTGGGTAGGAACAGAATTCGGGACTAAAATTTTTTTTGCCACTTTCTCGGTCTATCTCATCCTGTTTAGGCTAAAAATAATGCCAGAAAGAGGTTTTTTAATTTCTTAAATTTTTTTGCAATTTCTTTCAGAATTTTCTTGCCCGGGTCGTGTATGGACGGAATTCGGGACTAAAATTTTTTTCTCGCTTTCTCGGCCTATCTCATCCCGTTTTGTCTAAAAATAATGCCGGAGAGAGGTTTTTTAATTTTTGAATTTTTTTGCAAAAATTTTCGAAATTTTCTTGCCCGGGTCGAGTATGAACGGAATTCGGGACTAAAATTTTTTTCTCGCTTTCTCGGCTTACCTCATCCCGTTATGGCTAAAAATAATACCGGAAAATGGTTTTTTAATTTTTTGGATTTTTATGCAAAATTTTTCGGAATTTTCTTGCCCGGGTCGAGTATGGACGGAATTCGGGACTAAAATTTTTTTCACGCTTTCTCGGCTTACCTCATCCCGTTATGGCTAAAAATAATACCGGAAAATGGTTTTTTAATTTTTTGAATTTTTTCGCAAAATATTTCGGAATTTTCTTGCCCGGGTCGAGTATGGACGGAATTCGGGACTAAAATTTTTTTCTTGCCTTCTCGGCCTATGTCATCCCGTTTTGGCTATAAATAATATCGGAAACAGGTTTTTTAATTTTTTGAAAATTTTTGCTTTTTTTTTTTTTTGGAATTTTCTATCTTGGGTTGGGTAGAAACACAATTCGGAACTAAATTTTTTTTTTCTCACTTTCTTGGCCTATCTCATCCCGTTTAGGCTAAAAATAATACCGGAAAGAGGTTTTTTATTTTTTTGAATTTTTTTGCAATTTCTTTCGGAATTTTCTTGCCCGGATCGAGTATGAACGGAATTCGGGACTAAAATTTTTTCCTCGCTTTCTCAGCCTGTCTCATCCCGTTTTGGCTAAAAATAATGCCGAAAATAGGCTTTTTAATTTTTTTGCTATTTTTTTTGGAATTTTCTTACCCGGCACGTTTAGGAACGGAATTCGGAACTAAAATTTTTTTTTCTCTTTCTCAGCTCTCTCAACCCTTTTCGGATACAAATAATGTCTGAGTTAACTTTTGTAATTTTTTAAATTTTTTTGCAATTTTTTTTGGAATTTTCTTGCTCGGGTCGGGTGTGAACGGAATTCCGGACTAAATGTTTTTTATCTCTTTCCCTGGCTATCTCATCCCATTTGGGCTTAAAATAATACTGGAAAGAGGTTTTTTTTAATTTTTTTGAAATTTTTTGCTTTTCTTTTTTGGAATTTTCTATCTTGGGTTGGGTAGGAACAGAATTCGGGACTAAAATTTTTTTTGTCACTTTCTCGGTCTATCTCATCCTGTTTAGGCTAAAAATAATGCCAAAAAGAGGTTTTTTAATTTCTTAAATTTTTTTGCAATTTCTTTCAGAATTTTCTTGCCCGGGTCGTGTATGGACGGAATTCGGGACTAAAATTTTTTTCTCGCTTTCTCGGCCTATCTCATCCCGTTTTGTCTAAAAATAATGCCGGAGAGAGGTTTTTTACTTTTTGAATTTTTTTGCAAAAATTTTCGAAATTTTCTTGCCCGGGTCGAGTATGAACGGAATTCGGGACTAAAATTTTTTTCTCGCTTTCTCGGCTTACCTCATCCCGTTATGGCTAAAAATAATACCGGAAAATGGTTTTCTAATTTTTTGAATTTTTATGCAAAATTTTTCGGAATTTTCTTGCCCGGGTCGAGTATGGACGGAATTCGGGACTAAAATTTTTTTCACGCTTTCTCGGCTTACCTCATCCAGTTATGGCTAAAAATAATACCGGAAAATGGTTTTATAATTTTTTGAATTTTTTCGCAAAATATTTCGGAATTTTCTTGCCCGGTTCGAGTATGGACGGAGTTCGGGACTAAAATTTTTTTCTCGCCTTCTCGGCCTATGTCATCCCGTTTTGGCTAAAAATAATATCGGAAACAGGTTTTTTAATTTTTTGAATTTTTTTGCAAAGTCTTTCGGAATTTTCTTGCCCGGGTCGAGTATGGACGGAATTCGGGACTAAAATTTTTTTCACGCTTTCTCGGCTTACCTCATCCCGTTATGGCTAGAAATAATACCGGAAAATGGTTTTTTAATTTTTTGAATTTTTTCGCAAAATCTTTCTGAATTTTCTTGCCCGGGTCAAGTATGGACGGAATTCGGGTCTAAAATTTTTTTCTCGCCTTCTCGGCCTATGTCATCCCGTTTTGGCTAAAAATAATATCGGAAACTGGTTTTTTAATTTTTTGAATTTTTTTGCAAAATTTTTCGGAATTTTCTTGCCCGGGTCGAGTATGGACGGAATTCGGGACTAAAATTTTTTTCACGCTTTCTCGGCTTACCTCATCCCGTTATGGCTAAAAATAATACCGGAAAATGGTTTTTTAATTTTTTGAATTTTTTTGCAAAATTTTTCGGAATTTTCTTGCCCGGGTCGAGTATGGACGGAATTCGGGACTAAAATTTTTTTCTCGCTTTCTCGGCTTACCTCTTCCCGTTATGGCTAAAAATAATACTGGAAAATGGTTTTTTAATTTTTTGAATTTTTTTGCAAAATTTTTCGGAATTTTCTTGCCCGGGTCGAGTATGGACGGAATTCGGGACTAAAATGTTTTTCTCGCCTTCTCGGCCTATCTCATCCCGTTCTTGCTAAAAATAATATCGGAAACAGGTTTTTTAATTTTTTGAAAATTTTTCCTTTTTTTTTTTTTTGGAATTTTCTATCTTGGGTTGGGTAGAAACACAATTCGGAACTAAATTTTTTTTTCTCACTTTCTTGGCCTATCTCATCTCGTTTAGGCTAAAAATAATACCGGAAAGAGGTTTTTTATTTTTTTGAATTTTTTTGCCATTTCTTTCGGAATTTTCTTGCCCGGATCGTGTATGAACGGAATTCGGGACTAAAATTGTTTCCTCGCTTTCTCGGCATGTCTCATCCCGTTTTGGCTAAAAATAATGCGGAAAATAGGCTTTTTAATTATTTTGCTATTTTTTTTGGAATTTTCTTACCCGGCACGTTTAGGAACGGAATTCGGAACTAAAATTTTTTTTTCTCTTTCTCAGCCTCTCTCAACCCTTTTCGGATACAAATAATGCCTGAGTTCACTTTTGTAATTTTTTAAATTTTTTTGCAATTTTTTTTGGAATTTTCTTGCTCGGGTCGGGTGTGAACGGAATTCCGGACTAAATGTTTTTTTATCTCTTTCCCTGGCTATCTCATCCCATTTTGGCTTAAAATAATACTGGAAAGAGGTTTTTTAAATTTTTTTGAAATTTTTTGCTTTTCTTTTTTGGAATTTTCTATCTTGGGTTGGGTAGGAACAGAATTCGGGACTAAAATTTTTTTTGTCACTTTCTCGGTCTATCTCAACCTGTTTAGGCTAAAAATAATGCCAGAAAGAGGTTTTTTAATTTCTTAAATTTTTTTGCAATTTCTTTCAGAATTTTCTTGCCCGGGTCGTGTATGGACGGAATTCGGGACTAAAATTTTTTTCTCGCTTTCTCGGCCTATCTCATCCCGTTTTGTCTAAAAATAATGCCGGAGAGAGGTTTTTTAATTTTTGAATTTTTTTGCAAAAATTTTCGAAATTTTCTTGCCCGGGTCGAGTATGAACGGAATTCGGGACTAAAATTTTTTTCTCGCTTTCTCGGCTTACCTCATCCCGTTATGGCTAAAAATAATACCGGAAAATGGTTTTCTAATTTTTTGAATTTTTATGCAAAATTTTTCGGAATTTTCTTGCCCGGGTCGAGTATGGACGGAATTCGGGACTAAAATTTTTTTCACGCTTTCTCGGCTTACCTCATCCAGTTATGGCTAAAAATAATACCGGAAAATGGTTTTATAATTTTTTGAATTTTTTCGCAAAATATTTCGGAATTTTCTTGCCCGGTTCGAGTATGGACGGAGTTCGGGACTAAAATTTTTTTCTCGCCTTCTCGGCCTATGTCATCCCGTTTTGGCTAAAAATAATATCGGAAACAGGTTTTTTAATTTTTTGAATTTTTTTGCAAAGTCTTTCGGAATTTTCTTGCCCGGGTCGAGTATGGACGGAATTCGGGACTAAAATTTTTTTCACGCTTTCTCGGCTTACCTCATCCCGTTATGGCTAGAAATAATACCGGAAAATGGTTTTTTAATTTTTTGAATTTTTTCGCAAAATCTTTCTGAATTTTCTTGCCCGGGTCAAGTATGGACGGAATTCGGGTCTAAAATTTTTTTCTCGCCTTCTCGGCCTATGTCATCCCGTTTTGGCTAAAAATAATATCGGAAACTGGTTTTTTAATTTTTTGAATTTTTTTGCAAAATCTTTCGGAATTTTCTTGCCCGGGTCGAGTATGGACGGAATTCGGGACTAAAATTTTTTTCACGCTTTCTCGGCTTACCTCATCCCGTTATGGCTAAAAATAATACCGGAAAATGGTTTTTTAATTTTTTGGATTTTTATGCAAAATTTTTCGGAATTTTCTTGCCCGGGTCGAGTATGGACGGAATTCGGGACTAAAATTTTTTTCACGCTTTCTCGGCTTACCTCATCCCGTTATGGCTAAAAATAATACCGGAAAATGGTTTTTTAATTTTTTGAATTTTTTCGCAAAATATTTCGGAATTTTCTTGCCCGGGTCGAGTATGGACGGAATTCGGGACTAAAATTTTTTTCTCGCCTTCTCGGCCTATGTCATCCCGTTTTGGCTATAAATAATATCGGAAACAGGTTTTTTAATTTTTTGAAAATTTTTGCTTTTTTTTTTTTTTTGGAATTTTCTATCTTGGGTTGGGTAGAAACACAATTCGGAACTAAATTTTTTTTTTCTCACTTTCTTGGCCTATCTCATCCCGTTTAGGCTAAAAATAATACCGGAAAGAGGTTTTTTATTTTTTTGAATTTTTTTGCAATTTCTTTCGGAATTTTCTTGCCCGGATCGAGTATGAACGGAATTCGGGACTAAAATTTTTTCCTCGCTTTCTCAGCCTGTCTCATCCCGTTTTGGCTAAAAATAATGCCGAAAATAGGCTTTTTAATTTTTTTGCTATTTTTTTTGGAATTTTCTTACCCGGCACGTTTAGGAACGGAATTCGGAACTAAAATTTTTTTTTCTCTTTCTCAGCTTCTCTCAACCCTTTTCGGATACAAATAATGTCTGAGTTAACTTTTGTAATTTTTTAAATTTTTTTGCAATTTTTTTTGGAATTTTCTTGCTCGGGTCAGGTGTGAACGGAATTCCGGACTAAATGTTTTTTATCTCTTTCCCTGGCTATCTCATCCCATTTGGGCTTAAAATAATACTGGAAAGAGGTTTTTTTTAATTTTTTTGAAATTTTTTGCTTTTCTTTTTTGGAATTTTCTATCTTGGGTTGGGTAGGAACAGAATTCGGGACTAAAATTTTTTTTGTCACTTTCTCGGTCTATCTCATCCTGTTTAGGCTAAAAATAATGCCAAAAAGAGGTTTTTTAATTTCTTAAATTTTTTTGCAATTTCTTTCAGAATTTTCTTGCCCGGGTCGTGTATGGACGGAATTCGGGACTAAAATTTTTTTCTCGCTTTCTCGGCCTATCTCATCCCGTTTTGTCTAAAAATAATGCCGGAGAGAGGTTTTTTACTTTTTGAATTTTTTTGCAAAAATTTTCGAAATTTTCTTGCCCGGGTCGAGTATGAACGGAATTCGGGACTAAAATTTTTTTCTCGCTTTCTCGGCTTACCTCATCCCGTTATGGCTAAAAATAATACCGGAAAATGGTTTTCTAATTTTTTGAATTTTTTTGCAAAATTTTTCGGAATTTTCTTGCCCGGGTCGAGTATGGACGGAATTCGGGACTAAAATTTTTTTCACGCTTTCTCGGCTTACCTCATCCAGTTATGGCTAAAAATAATACCGGAAAATGGTTTTATAATTTTTTGAATTTTTTCGCAAAATATTTCGGAATTTTCTTGCCCGGTTCGAGTATGGACGGAGTTCGGGACTAAAATTTTTTTCTCGCCTTCTCGGCCTATGTCATCCCCCGTTTTGGCTAAAAATAATATCGGAAACAGGTTTTTTAATTTTTTTAATTTTTTTGCAAAGTCTTTCGGAATTTTCTTGCCCGGGTCGAGTATGGACGGAATTCGGGACTAAAATTTTTCTCACGCTTTCTCGGCTTACCTCATCCCGTTATGGCTAGAAATAATACCGGAAAATGGTTTTTTAATTTTTTGAATTTTTTCGCAAAATCTTTCTGAATTTTCTTGCCCGGGTCAAGTATGGACGGAATTCGGGTCTAAAATTTTTTTCTCGCCTTCTCGGCCTATGTCATCCCGTTTTGGCTAAAAATAATATCGGAAACTGGTTTTTTAATTTTTTGAATTTTTTTGCAAAATTTTTCGGAATTTTCTTGCCCGGGTCGAGTATGGACGGAATTCGGGACTAAAATTTTACTTCACGCTTTCTCGACTTACTCATCCGTATGGCTAAAATAATACCGGAAAATTGGTTTTTTAATTTTTTTGGATTATTTATGCAATTTTTACGAATCTTTCTTGCCCGGGTCGAGTGATGAGACGGGACATTCGGGACTAAAAATTTTTTCCGCTTTCTCTGCTGCCTCATTTCCCGTTATGGCTAAAAAATAATACCGGGAAATGGTTTTTGATTGGGTTTGAATTTTTCGCAAAATATTTCGGAATTTCTTGCCCGGGCTCAGTATGGACGGGATCGTGACTTAAAATTTTATTTTTCTCGCCTTCTGGCCATATGTCATCCCTTTGGGCGTATAAATTAATATTCGAACATGTTTTTTTTAATTTTTGATTTCTGCTTTTTTTTTTTTTTGGAATTTTCTATCTTGGGTTGGGTAGAAACACAATTCGGAACTAAATTTTTTTTTCTCAATTTCTTGGCCTATCTCATCCCGTTTAGGCTAAAAATAATACCGGAAAGAGGTTTTTTATTTTTTTCAATTTTTTTGCAATTTCTTTCGGAATTTTCTTGCCCGGATCGTGTATGAACGGAATTCGGGACTAAAATTTTTTCCTCGCTTTCTCAGCCTGTCTCATCCCGTTTTGGCTAAAAATAATGCCGAAAATAGGCTTTTTAATTTTTTTGCTATTTTTTTTGGAATTTTCTTTCCCGGCACGTTTAGGAACGGAATTCGGAACTAAAATTTTTTTTTCTCTTTCTCAGCCTCTCTCAACCCTTTTCGGATACAAATAATGCCTGAGTAAACTTTTGTAATTTTTTAAATTTTTTTGCAATTTTTTTTGGAATTTTCTTGCTCGGGTCGGGTGTGAACGGAATTCCGGACTAAATGTTTTTTATCTCTTTCCCTGGCTATCTCATCCCATTTTGGCTTAAAATAATACTGGAAACAGGTTTTTTTAATTTTTTTGAAATTTTTTGCTTTTCTTTTTTGGAATTTTCTATCTTGGGTTGGGTAGGAACAGAATTCGGGACTAAAATTTTTTTTGTCACTTTCTCAGTCTATCTCATCCTGTTTAGGCTAAAAATAATGCCAGAAAGAGGTTTTTTAATTTCTTAAATTTTTTTGCAATTTCTTTCAGAATTTTCTTGCCCGGGTCGTGTATGGACGGAATTCGGGACTAAAATTTTTTTCTCACTTTCTCGGCCTATCTCATCCCGTTTTGTCTAAAAATAATGCCGGAGAGAGGTTTTTTAATTTTTGAATTTTTTTGCAAAAATTTTCGAAATTTTCTTGCCCGGGTCGAGTATGAACGGAATTCGGGACTAAAATTTTTTTCTCGCTTTCTCGGCTTACCTCATCCCGTTATGGCTAAAAATAATACCGGAAAATGGTTTTCTAATTTTTTGAATTTTTATGCAAAATTTTTCGGAATTTTCTTGCCCGGGTCGAGTATGGACGGAATTCGGGACTAAAATTTTTTTCACGCTTTCTCGGCTTACCTCATCCAGTTATGGCTAAAAATAATACCGGAAAATGGTTTTATAATTTTTTGAATTTTTTCGCAAAATATTTCGGAATTTTCTTGCCCGGTTCGAGTATGGACGGAGTTCGGGACTAAAATTTTTTTCTCGCCTTCTCGGCCTATGTCATCCCGTTTTGGCTAAAAATAATATCGGAAACAGGTTTTTTAATTTTTTGAATTTTTTTGCAAAGTCTTTCGGAATTTTCTTGCCCGGGTCGAGTATGGACGGAATTCGGGACTAAAATTTTTTTCACGCTTTCTCGGCTTACCTCATCCCGTTATGGCTAGAAATAATACCGGAAAATGGTTTTTTAATTTTTTGAATTTTTTCGCAAAATCTTTCTGAATTTTCTTGCCCGGGTCAAGTATGGACGGAATTCGGGTCTAAAATTTTTTTCTCGCCTTCTCGGCCTATGTCATCCCGTTTTGGCTAAAAATAATATCGGAAACTGGTTTTTTAATTTTTTGAATTTTTTTGCAAAATCTTTCGGAATTTTCTTGCCCGGGTCGAGTATGGACGGAATTCGGGACTAAAATTTTTTTCACGCTTTCTCGGCTTACCTCATCCCGTTATGGCTAAAAATAATACCGGAAAATGGTTTTTTAATTTTTTGGATTTTTATGCAAAATTTTTCGGAATTTTCTTGCCCGGGTCGAGTATGGACGGAATTCGGGACTAAAATTTTTTTCACGCTTTCTCGGCTTACCTCATCCCGTTATGGCTAAAAATAATACCGGAAAATGGTTTTTTAATTTTTTGAATTTTTTCGCAAAATATTTCGGAATTTTCTTGCCCGGGTCGAGTATGGACGGAATTCGGGACTAAAATTTTTTTCTTGCCTTCTCGGCCTATGTCATCCCGTTTTGGCTATAAATAATATCGGAAACGCAAAATTTTTCGGAATTTTCTTGCCCGGGTCGAGTATGGACGGAATTCGGGACTAAAATGTTTTTCTCGCCTTCTCGGCCTATCTCATCCCGTTCTTGCTAAAAATAATATCGGAAACAGGTTTTTTAATTTTTTGAAAATTTTTGCTTTTTTTTTTTTTTTGGAATTTTCTATCTTGGGTTGGGTAGAAACACAATTCGGAACTAAATTTTTTTTTCTCACTTTCTTGGCCTATCTCATCTCGTTTAGGCTAAAAATAATACCGGAAAGAGGTTTTTTATTTTTTTGAATTTTTTTGCCATTTCTTTCGGAATTTTCTCGCCCGGATCGTGTATGAACGGAATTCGGGACTAAAATTGTTTCCTCGCTTTCTCGGCATGTCTCATCCCGTTTTGGCTAAAAATAATGCGGAAAATAGGCTTTTTAATTTTTTTGCTATTTTTTTTGGAATTTTCTTACCCGGCACGTTTAGGAACGGAATTCGGAACTAAAATTTTTTTTTCTCTTTCTCAGCCTCTCTCAACCCTTTTCGGATACAAATAATGCCTGAGTTAACTTTTGTAATTTTTTAAATTTTTTTGCAATTTTTTTTGGAATTTTCTTGCTCGGGTCGGGTGTGAACGGAATTCCGGACTAAATGTTTTTTATCTCTTTCCCTGGCTATCTCATCCCATTTGGGCTTAAAATAATACTGGAAAGAGGTTTTTTTTAATTTTTTTGAAATTTTTTGCTTTTCTTTTTTGGAATTTTCTATCTTGGGTTGGGTAGGAACAGAATTCGGGACTAAAATTTTTTTTGTCACTTTCTCGGTCTATCTCATCCTGTTTAGGCTAAAAATAATGCCAGAAAGAGGTTTTTTAATTTCTTAAATTTTTTTGCAATTTCTTTCAGAATTTTCTTGCCCGGGTCGTGTATGGACGGAATTCGGGACTAAAATTTTTTTCTCGCTTTCTCGGCCTATCTCATCCCGTTTTGTCTAAAAATAATGCCGGAGAGAGGTTTTTTAATTTTTGAATTTTTTTGCAAAAATTTTCGAAATTTTCTTGCCCGGGTCGAGTATGAACGGAATTCGGGACTAAAATTTTTTTCTCGCTTTCTCGGCTTACCTCATCCCGTTATGGCTAAATAATACCGGAAAATGGTTTTTTAATTTTTTGGATTTTTATGCAAAATTTTTCGGAATTTTCTTGCCCGGGTCGAGTATGGACGGAATTCGGGACTAAAATTTTTTTCTCGCTTTCTCGGCTTACCTCATCCCGTTATGGCTAAAAATAATACCGGAAAATGGTTTTTTAATTTTTTGAATTTTTTTGCAAAATTTTTCGGAATTTTCTTGCCCGGGTCGAGTATGGACGGAATTCGGGACTAAAATGTTTTTCTCGCCTTCTCGGCCTATCTCATCCCGTTCTTGCTAAAAATAATATCGGAAACAGGTTTTTTAATTTTTTGAAAATTTTTCCTTTTTTTTTTTTTTGGAATTTTCTATCTTGGGTTGGGTAGAAACACAATTCGGAACTAAATTTTTTTTTCTCACTTTCTTGGCCTATCTCATCTCGTTTAGGCTAAAAATAATACCGGAAAGAGGTTTTTTATTTTTTTGAATTTTTTTGCCATTTCTTTCGGAATTTTCTTGCCCGGATCGTGTATGAACGGAATTCGGGACTAAAATTGTTTCCTCGCTTTCTCGGCATGTCTCATCCCGTTTTGGCTAAAAATAATGCGGAAAATAGGCTTTTTAATTATTTTGCTATTTTTTTTGGAATTTTCTTACCCGGCACGTTTAGGAACGGAATTCGGAACTAAAATTTTTTTTTCTCTTTCTCAGCCTCTCTCAACCCTTTTCGGATACAAATAATGCCTGAGTTCACTTTTGTAATTTTTTAAATTTTTTTGCAATTTTTTTTGGAATTTTCTTGCTCGGGTCGGGTGTGAACGGAATTCCGGACTAAATGTTTTTTTATCTCTTTCCCTGGCTATCTCATCCCATTTTGGCTTAAAATAATACTGGAAAGAGGTTTTTTAAATTTTTTTGAAATTTTTTGCTTTTCTTTTTTGGAATTTTCTATCTTGGGTTGGGTAGGAACAGAATTCGGGACTAAAATTTTTTTTGTCACTTTCTCGGTCTATCTCAACCTGTTTAGGCTAAAAATAATGCCAGAAAGAGGTTTTTTAATTTCTTAAATTTTTTTGCAATTTCTTTCAGAATTTTCTTGCCCGGGTCGTGTATGGACGGAATTCGGGACTAAAATTTTTTTCTCGCTTTCTCGGCCTATCTCATCCCGTTTTGTCTAAAAATAATGCCGGAGAGAGGTTTTTTAATTTTTGAATTTTTTTGCAAAAATTTTCGAAATTTTCTTGCCCGGGTCGAGTATGAACGGAATTCGGGACTAAAATTTTTTTCTCGCTTTCTCGGCTTACCTCATCCCGTTATGGCTAAAAATAATACCGGAAAATGGTTTTCTAATTTTTTGAATTTTTATGCAAAATTTTTCGGAATTTTCTTGCCCGGGTCGAGTATGGACGGAATTCGGGACTAAAATTTTTTTCACGCTTTCTCGGCTTACCTCATCCAGTTATGGCTAAAAATAATACCGGAAAATGGTTTTATAATTTTTTGAATTTTTTCGCAAAATATTTCGGAATTTTCTTGCCCGGTTCGAGTATGGACGGAGTTCGGGACTAAAATTTTTTTCTCGCTTTCTCGGCTTACCTCATCCCGTTATGGCTAAAAATAATACCGGAAAATGGTTTTCTAATTTTTTGAATTTTTATGCAAAATTTTCGGAATTTTCTTGCCCAGGTCGAGTATGGACGGAATTCGGGACTAAAATTTTTTACACGCTTTCTCGGCTTACCTCATCCAGTTATGGCTAAAAATAATACCGGAAAATGGTTTTATAATTTTTTGAATTTTTTCGCAAAATATTTCGGAATTTTCTTGCCCGGTTCGAGTATGGACGGAATTCGGGACTAAAATTTTTTTCTCGCCTTCTCGGCCTATGTCATCCCGTTTTGGCTAAAAATAATATCAGAAACAGGTTTTTTAATTTTTTGAATTTTTTTGCAAAATCTTTCGGAATTTTCTTGCCCGGGTCGAGTATGGACGGAATTCGGGACTAAAATTTTTTTCACGCTTTCTCGGCTTACCTCATCCCGTTATGGCTAGAAATAATACCGGAAAATGGTTTTTTAATTTTTTGAATTTTTTCGCAAAATCTTTCTGAATTTTCTTGCCCGGGTCGAGTATGGACGGAATTCGGGACTAAAATTTTTTTCTCGCCTTCTCGGCCTATGTCATCCCGTTTTGGCTAAAAATAATATCGGAAACAGGTTTTTTAATTTTTTGAATTTTTTTGCAAAATCTTTCGGAATTTTCTTGCCCGGGTCGAGTATGGACGGAATTCGGGGCTAAAATTTTTTTCACGCTTTCTCGTCTTACCTCATCCCGTTATGGCTAGAAATAATACCGGAAAATGGTTTTTTAATTTTTTGAATTTTTTCGCAAAATCTTTCTGAATTTTCTTGCCCGGGTCGAGTATGGACGGAATTCGGGACTAAAATTTTTTTCTCGCCTTCTCGGCCTATGTCATCCCGTTTTGGCTAAAAATAATATCGGAAACAGGTTTTTTAATTTTTTGAATTTTTTTGCAAAATCTTTCGGAATTTTCTTGCCCGGGTCGAGTATGGACGGAATTCGGGACTAAAATTTTTTTCACGCTTTCTCGGCTTACCTCATCCCGTTATGGCTAAAAATAATACCGGAAAATGGTTTTTTAATTTTTTGGATTTTTATGCAAAATTTTTCGGAATTTTCTTGCCCGGGTCGAGTATGGACGGAATTCGGGACTAAAATTTTTTTCACGCTTTCTCGGCTTACCTCATCCCGTTATGGCTAAAAATAATACCGGAAAATGGTTTTTTAATTTTTTGAATTTTTTCGCAAAATATTTCGGAATTTTCTTGCCCGGGTCGAGTATGGACGGAATTCGGGACTAAAATTTTTTTCTCGCCTTCTCGGCCTATGTCATCCCGTTTTGGCTATAAATAATATCGGAAACAGGTTTTTTAATTTTTTGAAAATTTTTGCTTTTTTTTTTTTTTTGGAATTTTCTATCTTGGGTTGGGTAGAAACACAATTCGGAACTAAATTTTTTTTTCTCACTTTCTTGGCCTATCTCATCCCGTTTAGGCTAAAAATAATACCGGAAAGAGGTTTTTTTATTTTTTTGAATTTTTTTGCAATTTCTTTCGGAATTTTTTGCCCGGATCGATGTATGAACGGAATTCGGGACTAAAATTTTTTCCTCGCTTTCTCAGCCTGTCTCATCCCGTTTTGGCTAAAAATAATGCCGAAAATAGGCTTTTTAATTTTTTTGCTATTTTTTTTGGAATTTTCTTACCCGGCACGTTTAGGAACGGAATTCGGAACTAAAATTTTTTTTTCTCTTTCTCAGCCTCTCTCAACCCTTTTCGGATACAAATAATGCCTGAGTTAACTTTTGTAATTTTTTAAATTTTTTTGCAATTTTTTTTGGAATTTTCTTGCTCGGGTCGGGTGTGAACGGAATTCCGGACTAAATGTTTTTTATCTCTTTCCCTGGCTATCTCATCCCATTTGGGCTTAAAATAATACTGGAAAGAGGTTTTTTTTAGTTTTTTTGAAATTTTTTGCTTTTCTTTTTTGGAATTTTCTATCTTGGGTTGGGTAGGAACAGAATTCGGGACTAAAATTTTTTTTGCCACTTTCTCGGTCTATCTCATCCTGTTTAGGCTAAAAATAATGCCAGAAAGAGGTTTTTTAATTTCTTAAATTTTTTTGCAATTTCTTTCAGAATTTTCTTGCCCGGGTCGTGTATGGACGGAATTCGGGACTAAAATTTTTTTCTCGCTTTCTCGGCCTATCTCATCCCGTTTTGTCTAACAATAATGCCGGAGAGAGGTTTTTTAATTTTTGAATTTTTTTGCAAAAATTTTCGAAATTTTCTTGCCCGGGTCGAGTATGAACGGAATTCGGGACTAAAATTTTTTTCTCGCTTTCTCGGCTTACCTCATCCCGTTATGGCTAAAAATAATACCGGAAAATGGTTTTCTAATTTTTTGAATTTTTATGCAAAATTTTTCGGAATTTTCTTGCCCGGGTCGAGTATGGACGGAATTCGGGACTAAAATTTTTTTCACGCTTTCTCGGCTTACCTCATCCAGTTATGGCTAAAAATAATACCGGAAAATGGTTTTATAATTTTTTGAATTTTTTCGCAAAATATTTCGGAATTTTCTTGCCCGGTTCGAGTATGGACGGAATTCGGGACTAAAATTTTTTTCTCGCCTTCTCGGCCTATGTCATCCCGTTTTGGCTAAAAATAATATCAGAAACAGGTTTTTTAATTTTTTGAATTTTTTTGCAATTTCTTTCGGAATTTTCTTGCCCGGGTCGAGTATGAATTCGGAATTCGGGACTAAAATTTTTTAAAATTCTTTTTCAGCCTGTCGGCCTCATCCCGTTTTGGCTAAAAATAATGCTGGAAATAGGTTTTAATTTTTTTGCTATTTTTTTTGGAATTTTCTTACCCGGCACGTTTAGGAACGGAATTCGGAACTAAAATTTTTTTTTTTCTCTTTCTCAGCCTCTCCCAACCCTTTTCGGATACAAATAATGCCTAAGTTAACTTTTGTAATTTTTTAAATTTTTTTGCAATTTTTTTTGGAATTTTCTTGCTCGGGTCGAGTGTGAACGGAATTCGGGACTAAATGTTTTTTATCTCTTTCCCTGGCTATCTCATCCCATTTTGGCTTAAAATAATTCTGGAAAGAGGTTTTTTTAATTTTTTTAAAATTTTTTGCTTTTTTTTTTTTGGAATATCTTCTAGATCTGGGTTGGGGTAGGAACAGAATTCGGGACTAAAATTTTTTTTGTCACTTTCTCGGTCTATCTCTCCTGTTTTAGGCTAAAAATAATGCCAGAAGAGGTTTTTTAAATTTCTTAAATTTTTTGCAAATTTCTTTCAGATGATTTTCTTGCCCGGGTCCGTGTATGGACGGAATATCGGGACTAAATTTTTTCTCGCTTCTCCGGCTATCTCATCCCGTTTTGTTCTAATAAATAATGCGGAGAGAGGTTTTTTAATTTTTTGAAATTTTTTGCAAAAAATTTTCGAATTTTTGCCCGGTCGAAGTAGAACGGAATTCGGGACTAAAATTTTTTTTCTCGGCTTTCTCTGGCTTACCTCATCCCGTTATGGCTAAAAATAATACGGAAAATGTTTTCTAATTTTTTGAATTTTTATGCAAATTTTCCGGAATTTTCTTGGCCAGGGTCGAGTAATGGACTGAATTCGGGGACTAAATTTTTTCAACGCTTTCTCGGCTTACCTCATCCAGTTATGGCTAAAAATAATACCGGAAAATGGTTTTATAATTTTTTGAATTTTTTCGCAAAATATTTCGGAATTTTCTTGCCCGGTTCGAGTATGGACGGAGTTCGGGACTAAAATTTTTTTCTCGCTTTCTCGGCTTACCTCATCCCGTTATGGCTAAAAATAATACCGGAAAATGGTTTTCTAATTTTTTGAATTTTTATGCAAAATTGTTCGGAATTTTCTTGCCCAGGTCGAGTATGGACGGAATTCGGGACTAAAATTTTTTACACGCTTTCTCGGCTTACCTCATCCAGTTATGGCTAAAAATAATACCGGAAAATGGTTTTATAATTTTTTGAATTTTTTCGCAAAATATTTCGGAATTTTCTTGCCCGGTTCGAGTATGGACGGAATTCGGGACTAAAATTTTTTTCTCGCCTTCTCGGCCTATGTCATCCCGTTTTGGCTAAAAATAATATCAGAAACAGGTTTTTTAATTTTTTGAATTTTTTTGCAAAATCTTTCGGAATTTTCTTGCCCGGGTCGAGTATGGACGGAATTCGGGACTAAAATTTTTTTCACGCTTTCTCGGCTTACCTCATCCCGTTATGGCTAGAAATAATACCGGAAAATGGTTTTTTAATTTTTTGAATTTTTTCGCAAAATCTTTCTGAATTTTCTTGCCCGGGTCGAGTATGGACGGAATTCGGGTCTAAAATTTTTTTCTCGCCTTCTCGGCCTATGTCATCCCGTTTTGGCTAAAAATAATATCGGAAACAGGTTTTTTAATTTTTTGAATTTTTTTGCAAAATCTTTCGGAATTTTCTTGCCCGGGTCGAGTATGGACGGAATTCGGGGCTAAAATTTTTTTCACGCTTTCTCGTCTTACCTCATCCCGTTATGGCTAGAAATAATACCGGAAAATGGTTTTTTGATTTTTTGAATTTTTTCGCAAAATCTTTCTGAATTTTCTTGCCCGGGTCGAGTATGGACGGAATTCGGGACTAAAATTTTTTTCTCGCCTTCTCGGCCTATGTCATCCCGTTTTGGCTAAAAATAATATCGGAAACAGGTTTTTTAATTTTTTGAATTTTTTTGCAAAATCTTTCGGAATTTTCTTGCCCGGGTCGAGTATGGACGGAATTCGGGACTAAAATTTTTTTCACGCTTTCTCGGCTTACCTCATCCCGTTATGGCTAAAAATAATACCGGAAAATGGTTTTTTAATTTTTTGGATTTTTATGCAAAATTTTTCGGAATTTTCTTGCCCGGGTCGAGTATGGACGGAATTCGGGACTAAAATTTTTTTCACGCTTTCTCTGCTGACCTCATCCCGTTATGGCTAAAAATAATACCGGAAAATGGTTTTTTAATTTTTTGAATTTTTTCGCAAAATATTTCGGAATTTTCTTGCCCGGGTCCAGTATGGACGGAATTCGGGACTAAAATTTTTTTCTCGCCTTCTCGGCCTATGTCATCCCGTTTTGGCAATAAATAATATCGGAAACAGGTTTTTTAATTTTTTGAAAATTTTTGCTTTTTTTTTTTTTTTTTTGGAATTTTCTATCTTGGGTTGGGTAGAAACACAATTCGGAACTAAATTTTTTTTTTCTCACTTTCTTAGCCTATCTCATCCCGTTTAGGCTAAAAATAATACCGGAAAGAGGTTTTTTATTTTTTTGAATTTTTTTGCAATTTCTTTCGGAATTTTCTTGCCCGGATCGAGTATGAACGGAATTCGGGACTAAAATTTTTTCCTCGCTTTCTCAGCCTGTCTCATCCCGTTTTGGCTAAAAATAATGCCGAAAATAGGCTTTTTAATTTTTTTGCTATTTTTTTTGGAATTTTCTTACCCGGCACGTTTAGGAACGGAATTCGGAACTAAAATTTTTTTTTCTCTTTCTCAGCCTCTCTCAACCCTTTTCGGATACAAATAATGGCTGAGTTAACTTTTGTAATTTTTTAAATTTTTTTGCAATTTTTTTTGGAATTTTCTTGCTCGGGTCGGGTGTGAACGGAATTCCGGACTAAATGTTTTTTATCTCTTTCCCTGGCTATCTCATCCCATTTGGGCTTAAAATAATACTGGAAAGAGGTTTTTTTTAATTTTTTTGAAATTTTTTGCTTTTCTTTTTTGGAATTTTCTATCTTGGGTTGGGTAGGAACAGAATTCGGGACTAAAATTTTTTTTGTCACTTTCTCGGTCTATCTCATCCTGTTTAGGCTAAAAATAATGCCAAAAAGAGGTTTTTTAATTTCTTAAATTTTTTTGCAATTTCTTTCAGAATTTTCTTGCCCGGGTCGTGTATGGACGGAATTCGGGACTAAAATTTTTTTCTCGCTTTCTCGGCCTATCTCATCCCGTTTTGTCTAAAAATAATGCCGGAGAGAGGTTTTTTACTTTTTGAATTTTTTTGCAAAAATTTTCGAAATTTTCTTGCCCGGGTCGAGTATGAACGGAATTCGGGACTAAAATTTTTTTCTCGCTTTCTCGGCTTACCTCATCCCGTTATGGCTAAAAATAATACCGGAAAATGGTTTTCTAATTTTTTGAATTTTTATGCAAAATTTTTCGGAATTTTCTTGCCCGGGTCGAGTATGGACGGAATTCGGGACTAAAATTTTTTTCACGCTTTCTCGGCTTACCTCATCCAGTTATGGCTAAAAATAATACCGGAAAATGGTTTTATAATTTTTTGAATTTTTTCGCAAAATATTTCGGAATTTTCTTGCCTGGTTCGAGTATGGACGGAATTCGGGACTAAAATTTTTTTCTCGCCTTCTCGGCCTATGTCATCCCGTTTTGGCTAAAAATAATATCGGAAACAGGTTTTTTAATTTTTTGAATTTTTTTGCAAAATCTTTCGGAATTTTCTTGCCCGGGTCGAGTATGGACGGAATTCGGGACTAAAATTTTTTTCACGCTTTCTCGGCTTACCTCATCCCGTTATGGCTAGAAATAATACCGGAAAATGGTTTTTTAATTTTTTGAATTTTTTCGCAAAATCTTTCTGAATTTTCTTGCCCGGGTCAAGTATGGACGGAATTCGGGTCTAAAATTTTTTTCTCGCCTTCTCGGCCTATGTCATCCCGTTTTGGCTAAAAATAATATCGGAAACTGGTTTTTTAATTTTTTGAATTTTTTTGCAAAATCTTTCGGAATTTTCTTGCCCGGGTCGAGTATGGACGGAATTCGGGACTAAAATTTTTTTCACGCTTTCTCGGCTTACCTCATCCCGTTATGGCTAAAAATAATACCGGAAAATGGTTTTTTATTTTTTTGAATTTTTTCGCAAAATATTTCGGAATTTTCTTGCCCGGGTCGAGTATGGACGGAATTCGGGACTAAAATTTTTTTCTCGCCTTCTCGGCCTATGTCATCCCGTTTTGGCTATAAATAATACCGGAAAATGGTTTTTTAATTTTTTGAATTTTTTCGCAAAATATTTCGGAATTTTCTTGCCCGGGTCGAGTATGGACGGAATTCGGGACTAAAATTTTTTTCTTGCCTTCTCGGCCTATGTCATCCCGTTTTGGCTATAAATAATATCGGAAACAGGTTTTTTAATTTTTTGAAAATTTTTGCTTTTTTTTTTTTTTTGGAATTTTCTATCTTGGGTTGGGTAGAAACACAATTCGGAACTAAATTTTTTTTTCTCACTTTCTTGGCCTATCTCATCCCGTTTAGGCTAAAAATAATACCGGAAAGAGGTTTATTTTTTTGAATTTTTTTGCCAATGGTCTTTCGGAATTTTCTTGCCCGGTCAGAGTTGAACGGGAATTCGGGACTAAATTTTTTCTCGCTTTCTCAGCCTGTCTCATTTCCCGGTTGGCTAAAAATTAATGCCCGAAAATAGGGCTTGTAATTTTTTTGCTTTTTTTTTTGGAATTTTCTTACCCGGCACGTTTAGGAACGGAATTCGGAACTAAAATTTTTTTTTCTCTTTCTCAGCCTCTCTCAACCCTTTTCGGATACAAATAATGTCTGAGTTAACTTTTGTAATTTTTTAAATTTTTTTGCAATTTTTTTTGGAATTTTCTTGCTCGGGTCGGGTGTGAACGGAATTCCGGACTAAATGTTTTTTACCTCTTTCCCTGGCTATCTCATCCCATTTGGGCTTAAAATAATACTGGAAAAAGGTTTTTTTTAATTTTTTTGAAATTTTTTGCTTTTCTTTTTTGGAATTTTCTATCTTGGGTTGGGTAGGAACAGAATTCGGGACTAAAATTTTTTTTGTCACTTTCTCGGTCTATCTCATCCTGTTTAGGCTAAAAATAATGCCAGAAAGAGGTTTTTTAATTTCTTAAATTTTTTTGCAATTTCTTTCAGAATTTTCTTGCCCGGGTCGTGTATGGACGGAATTCGGGACTAAAATTTTTTTCTCGCTTTCTCGGCCTATCTCATCCCGTTTTGTCTAAAAATAATGCCGGAGAGAGGTTTTTTACTTTTTGAATTTTTTTGCAAAAATTTTCGAAATTTTCTTGCCCGGGTCGAGTATGAACGGAATTCGGGACTAAAATTTTTTTCTCGCTTTCTCGGCTTACCTCATCCCGTTATGGCTAAAAATAATACCGGAAAATGGTTTTCTAATTTTTTGAATTTTTATGCAAAATTTTTCGGAATTTTCTTGCCCGGGTCGAGTATGGACGGAATTCGGGACTAAAATTTTTTTCACGCTTTCTCGGCTTACCTCATCCAGTTATGGCTAAAAATAATACCGGAAAATGGTTTTATAATTTTTTGAATTTTTTCGCAAAATATTTCGGAATTTTCTTGCCCGGTTCGAGTATGGACGGAATTCGGGACTAAAATTTTTTTCTCGCC
Source organism: Quercus lobata (assembly GCF_001633185.2). Lineage (NCBI taxonomy): Eukaryota > Viridiplantae > Streptophyta > Magnoliopsida > Fagales > Fagaceae > Quercus > Quercus lobata. Next base: position 21,769 of record NW_022154730.1, read on the forward strand.
TTCTCGGCCTATGTCATCCCGTTTTGGCTAAAAATAATATCAGAAACAGGTTTTTTAATTTTTTGAATTTTTTTGCAAAATCTTTCGGAATTTTCTTGCCCGGGTCGAGTATGGACGGAATTCGGGACTAAAATTTTTTTCACGCTTTCTCGGCTTACCTCATCCCGTTATGGCTAGAAATAATACCGGAAAATGGTTTTTTAATTTTTTGAATTTTTTCGCAAAATCTTTCTGAATTTTCTTGCCCGGGTCGAGTATGGACGGAATTCGGGTCTAAAATTTTTTTCTCGCCTTCTCGGCCTATGTCATCCCGTTTTGGCAAAAAATAATATCGGAAACAGGTTTTTTAATTTTTTGAATTTTTTTTGCAAAAATCTTTCGGACATTATATCTTTGCCCGGGTCGGTAATGGACGGAATTCGGACTAAAATTTTTCTTCACGCTTTCTCGGCTTATACCTATCCCGTTATGGCTAAAAATATACCGGAAATAGGTTTTTAATTTTTTGGATTTTTTATGAAAAATTTTCCGGATTTCTGGTGCCCGGGTCGAGTATGGACGGAATTCGGGACTAAATTTTTTTTCTCGCTTTTTCGGCTTAGCTCTTCCCGTTATGGCTAAAAATAATACCGGAAAATGGTTTTTTCATTTTTTGAATTTTTTCGCAAAATTTTTCGGAATTTTCTTGCCCGGGTCGAGTATGGACGGAATTCGGGACTAAAATTTTTTTCTCGCCTTCTCGGCGTATCTCGTCCTGTTTTGGCTAAAAATAATATCGGAAACAGGATTTTTAATTTTTTGAAAATTTTTGCTTTTTTTTTTTTGGAATTTTCTATCTTGGGTTGGGTAGAAACACAATTAGGAACTAAATTTTTTTTTTCTCACTTTCTTGGAATATCTCATCCCGTTTAGGCTAAAAATAATACCGGAAAGAGGTTTTTTATTTTTTTGAATTTTTTTGCAATTTCTTTCGGAATTTTCTTGCCCGGATCGTGTATGAACGGAATTCGGGACTAAAATTTTTTTCTCCCTTTCTCGGCCAATCTCATCCCGTTTTGGCAAAAAATAATGCCGGAAATAGGGCTTTTTAATTTTGCTATTTTTTATTGAACTTTTCTTACCCGGCCCGTTTAGGAACGGAATTCGGAACTAAAATTTTTTTTTCTCTTTCTCAACCTCTCTCAACCCTTTTCGGATACAAATAATGCCTGAGTTAACTTTTGTAATTTTTTAAATTTTTTTGCAATTTTTTTTGGAATTTTCTTGCTCGGGTCGGGTGTGAACGGAATTCCGGACTAAATGTTTTTTATCTCTTTCCCTGGCTATCTCATCCCATTTGGGCTTAAAATAATACTGGAAAGAGGTTTTTTTTAGTTTTTTTGAAATTTTTTGCTTTTCTTTTTTGGAATTTTCTATCTTGGGTTGGGTAGGAACAGAATTCGGGACTAAAATTTTTTTTGCCACTTTCTCGGTCTATCTCATCCTGTTTAGGCTAAAAATAATGCCAGAAAGAGGTTTTTTAATTTCTTAAATTTTTTTGCAATTTCTTTCAGAATTTTCTTGCCCGGGTCGTGTATGGACGAATTCGGGACTAAAATTTTTTTCTCGCTTTCTCGGCCTATCTCATCCCGTTTTGTCTAAAAATAATGCCGGAGAGAGGTTTTTTAATTTTTGAATTTTTTTGCAAAAATTTTCGAAATTTTCTTGCCCGGGTCGAGTATGAACGGAATTCGGGACTAAAATTTTTTTCTCGCTTTCTCGGCTTACCTCATCCCGTTATGGCTAAAAATAATACCGGAAAATGGTTTTTTAATTTTTTGAATTTTTTCGCAAAATATTTCGGAATTTTCTTGCCCGGGTCGAGTATGGACGGAATTCGGGACTAAAATTTTTTTCTCGCCTTCTCGGCCTATGTCATCCCGTTTTGGCTATAAATAATATCGGAAACAGGTTTTTTAATTTTTGAAAATTTTTTGCTTTTTTTTTTTTTGGAATTTTCTATCTTGGGTTGGGTAGAAACACAATTCGGAACTAAATTTTTTTTTCTCAATTTCTTGGCCTATCTCATCCCGTTTAGGCTAAAAATAATACCGGAAAGAGGTTTTTTATTTTTTTCAATTTTTTTGCAATTTCTTTCGGAATTTTCTTGCCCGGATCGTGTATGAACGGAATTCGGGACTAAAATTTTTTCCTCGCTTTCTCAGCCTGTCTCATCCCGTTTTGGCTAAAAATAATGCCGAAAATAGGCTTTTTAATTTTTTTGCTATTTTTTTTGGAATTTTCTTTCCCGGCACGTTTAGGAACGGAATTCGGAACTAAAATTTTTTTTTCTCTTTCTCAGCCTCTCTCAACCCTTTTCGGATACAAATAATGCCTGAGTAAACTTTTGTAATTTTTTAAATTTTTTTGCAATTTTTTTTGGAATTTTCTTGCTCGGGTCGGGTGTGAACGGAATTCCGGACTAAATGTTTTTTATCTCTTTCCCTGGCTATCTCATCCCATTTTGGCTTAAAATAATACTGGAAACAGGTTTTTTTAATTTTTTTGAAATTTTTTGCTTTTCTTTTTTGGAATTTTCTATCTTGGGTTGGGTAGGAACAGAATTCGGGACTAAAATTTTTTTTGTCACTTTCTCAGTCTATCTCATCCTGTTTAGGCTAAAAATAATGCCAGAAAGAGGTTTTTTAATTTCTTAAATTTTTTTGCAATTTCTTTCAGAATTTTCTTGCCCGGGTCGTGTATGGACGGAATTCGGGACTAAAATTTTTTTCTCACTTTCTCGGCCTATCTCATCCCGTTTTGTCTAAAAATAATGCCGGAGAGAGGTTTTTTAATTTTTGAATTTTTTTGCAAAAATTTTCGAAATTTTCTTGCCCGGGTCGAGTATGAACGGAATTCGGGACTAAAATTTTTTTCTCGCTTTCTCGGCTTACCTCATCCCGTTATGGCTAAAAATAATACCGGAAAATGGTTTTCTAATTTTTTGAATTTTTATGCAAAATTTTTCGGAATTTTCTTGCCCGGGTCGAGTATGGACGGAATTCGGGACTAAAATTTTTTTCACGCTTTCTCGGCTTACCTCATCCAGTTATGGCTAAAAATAATACCGGAAAATGGTTTTATAATTTTTTGAATTTTTTCGCAAAATATTTCGGAATTTTCTTGCCCGGTTCGAGTATGGACGGAGTTCGGGACTAAAATTTTTTTCTCGCCTTCTCGGCCTATGTCATCCCGTTTTGGCTAAAAATAATATCGGAAACAGGTTTTTTAATTTTTTGAATTTTTTTGCAAAGTCTTTCGGAATTTTCTTGCCCGGGTCGAGTATGGACGGAATTCGGGACTAAAATTTTTTTCACGCTTTCTCGGCTTACCTCATCCCGTTATGGCTAGAAATAATACCGGAAAATGGTTTTTTAATTTTTTGAATTTTTTCGCAAAATCTTTCTGAATTTTCTTGCCCGGGTCAAGTATGGACGGAATTCGGGTCTAAAATTTTTTTCTCGCCTTCTCGGCCTATGTCATCCCGTTTTGGCTAAAAATAATATCGGAAACTGGTTTTTTAATTTTTTGAATTTTTTTGCAAAATCTTTCGGAATTTTCTTGCCCGGGTCGAGTATGGACGGAATTCGGGACTAAAATTTTTTTCACGCTTTCTCGGCTTACCTCATCCCGTTATGGCTAAAAATAATACCGGAAAATGGTTTTTTAATTTTTTGGATTTTTATGCAAAATTTTTCGGAATTTTCTTGCCCGGGTCGAGTATGGACGGAATTCGGGACAAAAATTTTTTTCACGCTTTCTCTGCTGACCTCATCCCGTTATGGCTAAAAATAATACCGGAAAATGGTTTTTTAATTTTTTGAATTTTTTCGCAAAATATTTCGGAATTTTCTTGCCCGGGTCCAGTATGGACGGAATTCGGGACTAAAATTTTTTTCTCGCCTTCTCGGCCTATGTCATCCCGTTTTGGCAATAAATAATATCGGAAACAGGTTTTTTAATTTTTTGAAAATTTTTGCTTTTTTTTTTTTTTGGAATTTTCTATCTTGGGTTGGGTAGAAACACAATCGGAACTAAATTTTTTTTCTCACTTTCTTGGCCTATCTCATCCCGTTTAGGCTAAAAATAATACCGGAAAGAGGTTTTTTATTTTTTTGAATTTTTTTGCAATTTCTTTCGGAATTTTCTTGCCCGGATCGAGTATGAACGGAATTCGGGACTAAAATTTTTTCCTCGCTTTCTCAGCCTGTCTCATCCCGTTTTGGCTAAAAATAATGCTGAAAATAGGCTTTTTAATTTTTTTGCTATTTTTTTTGGAATTTTCTTACCCGGCACGTTTAGGAACGGAATTCGGAACTAAAATTTTTTTTTCTCTTTCTCAGCCTCTCTCAACCCTTTTCGGATACAAATAATGCCTGAGTTAACTTTTGTAATTTTTTAAATTTTTTTGCAATTTTTTTTGGAATTTTCTTGCTCGGGTCGGGTGTGAACGGAATTCCGGACTAAATGTTTTTTATCTCTTTCCCTGGCTATCTCATCCCATTTTGGCTTAAAATAATACTGGAAAGAGGTTTTTTTAATTTTTTTGAAATTTTTTGCTTTTCTTTTTTGGAATTTTCTATCTTGGGTTGGGTAGGAACAGAATTCGGGACTAAAATTTTTTTTGTCACTTTCTCGGTCTATCTCATCCTGTTTAGGCTAAAAATAATGCCAGAAAGAGGTTTTTTAATTTCTTAAATTTTTTTGCAATTTCTTTCAGAATTTTCTTGCCCGGGTCGTGTATGGACGGAATTCGGGACTAAAATTTTTTTCTCGCTTTCTCGGCCTATCTCATCCCGTTTTGTCTAAAAATAATGCCGGAGAGAGGTTTTTTAATTTTTGAATTTTTTTGCAAAAATTTTCGAAATTTTCTTGCCCGGGTCGAGTATGAACGGAATTCGGGACTAAAATTTTTTTCTCGCTTTCTCGGCTTACCTCATCCCGTTATGGCTAAAAATAATACCGGAAAATGGTTTTCTAATTTTTTGAATTTTTATGCAAAATTTTTCGGAATTTTCTTGCCCGGGTCGAGTATGGACGGAATTCGGGACTAAAATTTTTTTCACGCTTTCTCGGCTTACCTCATCCAGTTATGGCTAAAAATAATACCGGAAAATGGTTTTATAATTTTTTGAATTTTTTCGCAAAATATTTCGGAATTTTCTTGCCCGGTTCGAGTATGGACGGAGTTCGGGACTAAAATTTTTTTCTCGCCTTCTCGGCCTATGTCATCCCGTTTTGGCTAAAAATAATATCGGAAACAGGTTTTTTAATTTTTTGAATTTTTTTGCAAAGTCTTTCGGAATTTTCTTGCCCGGGTCGAGTATGGACGGAATTCGGGACTAAAATTTTTTTCACGCTTTCTCAGCTTACCTCATCCCGTTATGGCTAGAAATAATACCGGAAAATGGTTTTTTAATTTTTTGAATTTTTTCGCAAAATCTTTCTGAATTTTCTTGCCCGGGTCGAGTATGGACGGAATTCGGGTCTAAAATTTTTTTCTCGCCTTCTCGGCCTATGTCATCCCGTTTTGGCTAAAAATAATATCGGAAACAGGTTTTTTAATTTTTTGAATTTTTTTGCAAAATCTTTCGGAATTTTCTTGCCCAGGTCGAGTATGGACGGAATTCGGGACTAAAATTTTTTTCACGCTTTCTCGGCTTACCTCATCCCGTTATGGCTAAAAATAATACCGGAAAATGGTTTTTTAATTTTTTGGATTTTTATGCAAAATTTTTCGGAATTTTCTTGCCCGGGTCGAGTATGGACGGAATTCGGGACTAAAATTTTTTTCACGCTTTCTCGGCTTACCTCATCCCGTTATGGCTAAAAATAATACCGGAAAATGGTTTTTTAATTTTTTGAATTTTTTCGCAAAATATTTCGGAATTTTCTTGCTCGGGTCGAGTATGGACGGAATTCGGGACTAAAATTTTTTTCTCGCCTTCTCGGCCTATGTCATCCCGTTTTGGCTATAAATAATATTGGAAACAGGTTTTTTAATTTTTTGAAAATTTTTGCTTTTTTTTTTTTTTTGGAATTTTTATCTTGGGTTGGGTAGAAACACAATTCGGAACTAAATTTTTTTTTTCTCACTTTCTTGGCCTATCTCATCCCGTTTAGGCTAAAAATAATACCGGAAAGAGGTTTTTTATTTTTTTGAATTTTTTTGCAATTTCTTTCGGAATTTTCTTGCCCGGATCGAGTATGAACGGAATTCGGGACTAAAATTTTTTCCTCGCTTTCTCAGCCTGTCTCATCCCGTTTTGGCTAAAAATAATGCCGAAAATAGGCTTTTTAATTTTTTTGCTATTTTTTTTGGAATTTTCTTACCCGGCACGTTTAGGAACGGAATTCGGAACTAAAATTTTTTTTTCTCTTTCTCAGCCTCTCTCAACCCTTTTCGGATACAAATAATGCCTGAGTTAACTTTTGTAATTTTTTAAATTTTTTTGCAAATTTTTTTGGAATTTTCTTGCTCGGGTCGGGTGTGAACGAAATTCCGGACTAAATGTTTTTTATCTCTTTCCCTGGCTATCTCATCCCATTTGGGCTTAAAATAATACTGGAAAGAGGTTTTTTTTAGTTTTTTTGAAATTTTTTGCTTTTCTTTTTTGGAATTTTCTATCTTGGGTTGGGTAGGAACAGAATTCGGGACTAAAATTTTTTTTGCCACTTTCTCGGTCTATCTCATCCTGTTTAGGCTAAAAATAATGCCAGAAAGAGGTTTTTTAATTTCTTAAATTTTTTTGCAATTTCTTTCAGAATTTTCTTGCCCGGGTCGTGTATGGACGGAATTCGGGACTAAAATTTTTTTCTCGCTTTCTCGGCCTATCTCATCCCGTTTTGTCTAAAAATAATGACGGAGAGAGGTTTTTTAATTTTTGAATTTTTTTGCAAAAATTTTCGAAATTTTCTTGCCCGGGTCGAGTATGAACGGAATTCGGGACTAAAATTTTTTTCTCGCTTTCTCGGCTTACCTCATCCCGTTATGGCTAAAAATAATACCGGAAAATGGTTTTTTAATTTTTTGGATTTTTATGCAAAATTTTTCGGAATTTTCTTGCCCGGGTCGAGTATGGACGGAATTCGGGACTAAAATTTTTTTCACGCTTTCTCGGCTTACCTCATCCCGTTATGGCTAAAAATAATACCGGAAAATGGTTTTTTAATTTTTTGAATTTTTTCGCAAAATATTTCGGAATTTTCTTGCCCGGGTCGAGTATGGACGGAATTCGGGACTAAAATTTTTTTCTTGCCTTCTCGGCCTATGTCATCCCGTTTTGGCTATAAATAATATCGGAAACAGGTTTTTTAATTTTTTGAAAATTTTTGCTTTTTTTTTTTTTTTGGAATTTTCTATCTTGGGTTGGGTAGAAACACAATTCGGAACTAAATTTTTTTTTCTCACTTTCTTGGCCTATCTCATCCCGTTTAGGCTAAAAATAATACCGGAAAGAGGTTTTTTATTTTTTTGAATTTTTTTGCAATTTCTTTCGGAATTTTCTTGCCCGGATCGAGTATGAACGGAATTCGGGACTAAAATTTTTTCCTCGCTTTCTCAGCCTGTCTCATCCCGTTTTGGCTAAAAATAATGCCGAAAATAGGCTTTTTAATTTTTTTGCTATTTTTTTTGGAATTTTCTTACCCGGCACGTTTAGGAACGGAATTCGGAACTAAAATTTTTTTTTCTCTTTCTCAGCCTCTCTGAACCCTTTTCGGATACAAATAATGTCTGAGTTAACTTTTGTAATTTTTTAAATTTTTTTGCAATTTTTTTTGGAATTTTCTTGCTCGGGTCGGGTGTGAACGGAATTCCGGACTAAATGTTTTTTATCTCTTTCCCTGGCTATCTCATCCCATTTGGGCTTAAAATAATACTGGAAAGAGGTTTTTTTTAATTTTTTTGAAATTTTTTGCTTTTCTTTTTTGGAATTTTCTATCTTGGGTTGGGTAGGAACAGAATTCGGGACTAAAATTTTTTTTGTCACTTTCTCGGTCTATCTCATCCTGTTTAGGCTAAAAATAATGCCAAAAAGAGGTTTTTTAATTTCTTAAATTTTTTTGCAATTTCTTTCAGAATTTTCTTGCCCGGGTCGTGTATGGACGGAATTCGGGACTAAAATTTTTTTCTCGCTTTCTCGGCCTATCTCATCCCGTTTTGTCTAAAAATAATGCCGGAGAGAGGTTTTTTACTTTTTGAATTTTTTTGCAAAAATTTTCGAAATTTTCTTGCCCGGGTCGAGTATGAACGGAATTCGGGACTAAAATTTTTTTCTCGCTTTCTCGGCTTACCTCATCCCGTTATGGCTAAAAATAATACCGGAAAATGGTTTTCTAATTTTTTGAATTTTTATGCAAAATTTTTCGGAATTTTCTTGCCCGGGTCGAGTATGGACGGAATTCGGGACTAAAATTTTTTTCACGCTTTCTCGGCTTACCTCATCCAGTTATGGCTAAAAATAATACCGGAAAATGGTTTTATAATTTTTTGAATTTTTTCGCAAAATATTTCGGAATTTTCTTGCCCGGTTCGAGTATGGACGGAGTTCGGGACTAAAATTTTTTTCTCGCCTTCTCGGCCTATGTCATCCCCCGTTTTGGCTAAAAATAATATCGGAAACAGGTTTTTTAATTTTTTTAATTTTTTTGCAAAGTCTTTCGGAATTTTCTTGCCCGGGTCGAGTATGGACGGAATTCGGGACTAAAATTTTTCTCACGCTTTCTCGGCTTACCTCATCCCGTTATGGCTAGAAATAATACCGGAAAATGGTTTTTTAATTTTTTGAATTTTTTCGCAAAATCTTTCTGAATTTTTTTTTGCAATTTCTTTCGGAATTTTCTTGCCCGGTTTCGAGTATGAACGGAATTCGGGACTAAAATTTTTTCCTCGCTTTCTCAGCCTGTCTCATCCCGTTTTGGCTAAAAATAATGCCGAAAATAGGCTTTTTAATTTTTTTGCTATTTTTTTTGGAATTTTCTTACCCGGCACGTTTAGGAACGGAATTCGGAACTAAAATTTTTTTTTCTCTTTCTCAGCTTCTCTCAACCCTTTTCGGATACAAATAATGTCTGAGTTAACTTTTGTAATTTTTTAAATTTTTTTGCAATTTTTTTTGGAATTTTCTTGCTCGGGTCAGGTGTGAACGGAATTCCGGACTAAATGTTTTTTATCTCTTTCCCTGGCTATCTCATCCCATTTGGGCTTAAAATAATACTGGAAAGAGGTTTTTTTTAATTTTTTTGAAATTTTTTGCTTTTCTTTTTTGGAATTTTCTATCTTGGGTTGGGTAGGAACAGAATTCGGGACTAAAATTTTTTTTGTCACTTTCTCGGTCTATCTCATCCTGTTTAGGCTAAAAATAATGCCAGAAAGAGGTTTTTTAATTTCTTAAATTTTTTTGCAATTTCTTTCAGAATTTTCTTGCCCGGGTCGTGTATGGACGGAATTCGGGACTAAAATTTTTTTAAAAATAATATCGGAAACAGGTTTTTTAATTTTTTGAATTTTTTTGCAAAATCTTTCGGAATTTTCTTGCCCAGGGTCGAGTATGGACGGAATTCGGGACTAAAATTTTTTTCACGCTTTCTCGGCTTACCTCATCCCGTTATGGCTAAAAATAATACCGGAAAATGGTTTTTTAATTTTTTGGATTTTTATGCAAAATTTTTCGGAATTTTCTTGCCCGGGTCGAGTATGGACGGAATTCGGGACTAAAATTTTTTTCACGCTTTCTCGGCTTACCTCATCCCGTTATGGCTAAAAATAATACCGGAAAATGGTTTTTAATTTTTTGAATTTTTTCGCAAAATATTTCGGAATTTTCTTGCCCGGGTCGAGTATGGACGGAATTCGGACTAATTTTTTCTCTCGCCCTCTCGGCCTATGTCATCCCGTTTTGGCTATAAAATAATATCGGAAACAGGTTTTTTAATTTTTTGAAAATTTTTGCTTTTTTTTTTTTTTGGAATTTTCTATCTTGGGTTGGGTAGAAACACAATTCGGAACTAAATTTTTTTTTTCTCACTTTCTTGGCCTATCTCATCCCGTTTAGGCTAAAAATAATACCGGAAAGAGGTTTTTTATTTTTTTGAATTTTTTTGCAATTTCTTTCGGAATTTTCTTGCCCGGATCGAGTATGAACGGAATTCGGGACTAAAATTTTTTCCTCGCTTTCTCAGCCTGTCTCATCCCGTTTTGGCTAAAAATAATGCCGAAAATAGGCTTTTTAATTTTTTTGCTATTTTTTTTGGAATTTTCTTACCCGGCACGTTTAGGAACGGAATTCGGAACTAAAATTTTTTTTTCTCTTTCTCAGCCTCTCTCAACCCTTTTCGGATACAAATAATGCCTGAGTTAACTTTTGTAATTTTTTAAATTTTTTTGCAATTTTTTTTGGAATTTTCTTGCTCGGGTCGGGTGTGAACGGAATTCCGGACTAAATGTTTTTTATCTCTTTCCCTGGCTATCTCATCCCATTTGGGCTTAAAATAATACTGGAAAGAGGTTTTTTTTAGTTTTTTTGAAATTTTTTGCTTTTCTTTTTTGGAATTTTCTATCTTGGGTTGGGTAGGAACAGAATTCGGGACTAAAATTTTTTTTGCCACTTTCTCGGTCTATCTCATCCTGTTTAGGCTAAAAATAATGCCAGAAAGAGGTTTTTTAATTTCTTAAATTTTTTTGCAATTTCTTTCAGAATTTTCTTGCCCGGGTCGTGTATGGACGAATTCGGGACTAAAATTTTTTTCTCGCTTTCTCGGCCTATCTCATCCCGTTTTGTCTAAAAATAATGCCGGAGAGAGGTTTTTTAATTTTTGAATTTTTTTGCAAAAATTTTCGAAATTTTCTTGCCCGGGTCGAGTATGAACGGAATTCGGGACTAAAATTTTTTTCTCGCTTTCTCGGCTTACCTCATCCCGTTATGGCTAAAAATAATACCGGAAAATGGTTTTTTAATTTTTTGGATTTTTATGCAAAATTTTTCGGAATTTTCTTGCCCGGGTCGAGTATGGACGGAATTCGGGACTAAAATTTTTTTCACGCTTTCTCGGCTTACCTCATCCCGTTATGGCTAAAAATAATACCGGAAAATGGTTTTTTAATTTTTTGAATTTTTTCGCAAAATATTTCGGAATTTTCTTGCCCGGGTCGAGTATGGACGGAATTCGGGACTAAAATTTTTTTCTCGCCTTCTCGGCCTATGTCATCCCGTTTTGGCTATAAATAATATCGGAAACAGGTTTTTTAATTTTTTGAAAATTTTTGCTTTTTTTTTTTTTTGGAATTTTCTATCTTGGGTTGGGTAGAAACACAATTCGGAACTAAATTTTTTTTTTCTCACTTTCTTGGCCTATCTCATCCCGTTTAGGCTAAAAATAATACCGGAAAGAGGTTTTTTATTTTTTTGAATTTTTTTGCAATTTCTTTCGGAATTTTCTTGCCCGGATCGAGTATGAACGGAATTCGGGACTAAAATTTTTTCCTCGCTTTCTCAGCCTGTCTCATCCCGTTTTGGCTAAAAATAATGCCGAAAATAGGCTTTTTAATTTTTTTGCTATTTTTTTTGGAATTTTCTTACCCGGCACGTTTAGGAACGGAATTCGGAACTAAAATTTTTTTTTCTCTTTCTCAGCTTCTCTCAACCCTTTTCGGATACAAATAATGTCTGAGTTAACTTTTGTAATTTTTTAAATTTTTTTGCAATTTTTTTTGGAATTTTCTTGCTCGGGTCGGGTGTGAACGGAATTCCGGACTAAATGTTTTTTATCTCTTTCCCTGGCTATCTCATCCCATTTGGGCTTAAAATAATACTGGAAAGAGGTTTTTTTTAATTTTTTTGAAATTTTTTGCTTTTCTTTTTTGGAATTTTCTATCTTGGGTTGGGTAGGAACAGAATTCGGGACTAAAATTTTTTTTGTCACTTTCTCGGTCTATCTCATCCTGTTTAGGCTAAAAATAATGCCAGAAAGAGGTTTTTTAATTTCTTAAATTTTTTTGCAATTTCTTTCAGAATTTTCTTGCCCGGGTCGTGTATGGACGGAATTCGGGACTAAAATTTTTTTCTCGCTTTCTCGGCCTATCTCATCCCGTTTTGTCTAAAAATAATGCCGGAGAGAGGTTTTTTAATTTTTGAATTTTTTTGCAAAAATTTTCGAAATTTTCTTGCCCGGGTCGAGTATGAACGGAATTCGGGACTAAAATTTTTTTCTCGCTTTCTCGGCTTACCTCATCCCGTTATGGCTAAAAATAATACCGGAAAATGGTTTTCTAATTTTTTGAATTTTTATGCAAAATTTTTCGGAATTTTCTTGCCCGGGTCGAGTATGGACGGAATTCGGGACTAAAATTTTTTTCACGCTTTCTCGGCTTACCTCATCCAGTTATGGCTAAAAATAATACCGGAAAATGGTTTTATAATTTTTTGAATTTTTTCGCAAAATATTTCGGAATTTTCTTGCCCGGTTCGAGTATGGACGGAGTTCGGGACTAAAATTTTTTTCTCGCCTTCTCGGCCTATGTCATCCCGTTTTGGCTAAAAATAATATCGGAAACAGGTTTTTTAATTTTTTGAATTTTTTTGCAAAGTCTTTCGGAATTTTCTTGCCCGGGTCGAGTATGGACGGAATTCGGGACTAAAATTTTTTTCACGCTTTCTCGGCTTACCTCATCCCGTTATGGCTAGAAATAATACCGGAAAATGGTTTTTTAATTTTTTGAATTTTTTCGCAAAATCTTTCTGAATTTTCTTGCCCGGGTCAAGTATGGACGGAATTCGGGTCTAAAATTTTTTTCTCGCCTTCTCGGCCTATGTCATCCCGTTTTGGCTAAAAATAATATCGGAAACTGGTTTTTTAATTTTTTGAATTTTTTTGCAAAATCTTTCGGAATTTTCTTGCCCGGGTCGAGTATGGACGGAATTCGGGACTAAAATTTTTTTCACGCTTTCTCGGCTTACCTCATCCCGTTATGGCTAAAAATAATACCGGAAAATGGTTTTTTAATTTTTTGGATTTTTATGCAAAATTTTTCGGAATTTTCTTGCCCGGGTCGAGTATGGACGGAATTCGGGACTAAAATTTTTTTCACGCTTTCTCTGCTGACCTCATCCCGTTATGGCTAAAAATAATACCGGAAAATGGTTTTTTAATTTTTTGAATTTTTTCGCAAAATATTTCGGAATTTTCTTGCCCGGGTCCAGTATGGACGGAATTCGGGACTAAAATTTTTTTCTCGCCTTCTCGGCCTATGTCATCCCGTTTTGGCTATAAATAATATCGGAAACAGGTTTTTTAATTTTTTGAAAATTTTTGCTTTTTTTTTTTTTTGGAATTTTCTATCTTGGGTTGGGTAGAAACACAATTCGGAACTAAATTTTTTTTTCTCACTTTCTTGGCCTATCTCATCCCGTTTAGGCTAAAAATAATACCGGAAAGAGGTTTTTTATTTTTTTGAATTTTTTTGCAATTTCTTTCGGAATTTTCTTGCCCGGATCGAGTATGAACGGAATTCGGGACTAAAATTTTTTCCTCGCTTTCTCAGCCTGTCTCATCCCGTTTTGGCTAAAAATAATGCCGAAAATAGGCTTTTTAATTTTTTTGCTATTTTTTTTGGAATTTTCTTACCCGGCACGTTTAGGAACGGAATTCGGAACTAAAATTTTTTTTTCTCTTTCTCAGCCTCTCTCAACCCTTTTCGGATACAAATAATGCCTGAGTTAACTTTTGTAATTTTTTAAATTTTTTTGCAATTTTTTTTGGAATTTTCTTGCTCGGGTCGGGTGTGAACGGAATTCCGGACTAAATGTTTTTTATCTCTTTCCCTGGCTATCTCATCCCATTTGGGCTTAAAATAATACTGGAAAGAGGTTTTTTTTAATTTTTTTGAAATTTTTTGCTTTTCTTTTTTGGAATTTTCTATCTTGGGTTGGGTAGGAACAGAATTCGGGACTAAAATTTTTTTTGTCACTTTCTCGGTCTATCTCATCCTGTTTAGGCTAAAAATAATGCCAGAAAGAGGTTTTTTAATTTCTTAAATTTTTTTGCAATTTCTTTCAGAATTTTCTTGCCCGGGTCGTGTATGGACGGAATTCGGGACTAAAATTTTTTTCTCGCTTTCTCGGCCTATCTCATCCCGTTTTGTCTAAAAATAATGCCGGAGAGAGGTTTTTTAATTTTTGAATTTTTTTGCAAAAATTTTCGAAATTTTCTTGCCCGGGTCGAGTATGAACGGAATTCGGGACTAAAATTTTTTTCTCGCTTTCTCGGCTTACCTCATCCCGTTATGGCTAAAAATAATACCGGAAAATGGTTTTCTAATTTTTTGAATTTTTATGCAAAATTTTTCGGAATTTTCTTGCCCGGGTCGAGTATGGACGGAATTCGGGACTAAAATTTTTTTCACGCTTTCTCGGCTTACCTCATCCAGTTATGGCTAAAAATAATACCGGAAAATGGTTTTATAATTTTTTGAATTTTTTCGCAAAATATTTCGGAATTTTCTTGCCCGGTTCGAGTATGGACGGAGTTCGGGACTAAAATTTTTTTCTCGCCTTCTCGGCCTATGTCATCCCGTTTTGGCTAAAAATAATATCGGAAACAGGTTTTTTAATTTTTTGAATTTTTTTGCAAAGTCTTTCGGAATTTTCTTGCCCGGGTCGAGTATGGACGGAATTCGGGACTAAAATTTTTTTCACGCTTTCTCGGCTTACCTCATCCCGTTATGGCTAGAAATAATACCGGAAAATGGTTTTTTAATTTTTTGAATTTTTTCGCAAAATCTTTCTGAATTTTCTTGCCCGGGTCAAGTATGGACGGAATTCGGGTCTAAAATTTTTTTCTCGCCTTCTCGGCCTATGTCATCCCGTTTTGGCTAAAAATAATATCGGAAACTGGTTTTTTAATTTTTTGAATTTTTTTGCAAAATCTTTCGGAATTTTCTTGCCCGGGTCGAGTATGGACGGAATTCGGGACTAAAATTTTTTTCACGCTTTCTCGGCTTACCTCATCCCGTTATGGCTAAAAATAATACCGGAAAATGGTTTTTTAATTTTTTGGATTTTTATGCAAAATTTTTCGGAATTTTCTTGCCCGGGTCGAGTATGGACGGAATTCGGGACTAAAATTTTTTTCACGCTTTCTCGGCTGACCTCATCCCGTTATGGCTAAAAATAATACCGGAAAATGGTTTTTTAATTTTTTGAATTTTTTCGCAAAATATTTCGGAATTTTCTTGCCCGGGTCGAGTATGGACGGAATTCGGGACTAAAATTTTTTTCTCGCCTTCTCGGCCTATGTCATCCCGTTTTGGCTATAAATAATATCGGAAACAGGTTTTTTAATTTTTTGAAAATTTTTGCTTTTTTTTTTTTTTTGGAATTTTCTATCTTGGGTTGGGTAGAAACACAATTCGGAACTAAATTTTTTTTTTCACTTTCTTGGCCTATCTCATCCCGTTTAGGCTAAAAATAATACCGGAAAGAGGTTTTTTATTTTTTTGAATTTTTTTGCAATTTCTTTCGGAATTTTCTTGCCCGGATCGAGTATGAACGGAATTCGGGACTAAAATTTTTTCCTCGCTTTCTCAGCCTGTCTCATCCCGTTTTGGCTAAAAATAATGCCGAAAATAGGCTTTTTAATTTTTTTGCTATTTTTTTTGGAATTTTCTTACCCGGCACGTTTAGGAACGGAATTCGGAACTAAAATTTTTTTTTCTCTTTCTCAGCCTCTCTCAACCCTTTTCGGATACAAATAATGCCTGAGTTAACTTTTGTAATTTTTTAAATTTTTTTGCAATTTTTTTTGGAATTTTCTTGCTCGGGTCGGGTGTGAACGGAATTCCGGACTAAATGTTTTTTATCTCTTTCCCTGGCTATCTCATCCCATTTGGGCTTAAAATAATACTGGAAAGAGGTTTTTTTTAATTTTTTTGAAATTTTTTGCTTTTCTTTTTTGGAATTTTCTATCTTGGGTTGGGTAGGAACAGAATTCGGGACTAAAATTTTTTTTGTCACTTTCTCGGTCTATCTCATCCTGTTTAGGCTAAAAATAATGCCAGAAAGAGGTTTTTTAATTTCTTAAATTTTTTTGCAATTTCTTTCAGAATTTTCTTGCCCGGGTCGTGTATGGACGGAATTCGGGACTAAAATTTTTTTCTCGCTTTCTCGGCCTATCTCATCCCGTTTTGTCTAAAAATAATGCCGGAGAGAGGTTTTTTAATTTTTGAATTTTTTTGCAAAAATTTTCGAAATTTTCTTGCCCGGGTCGAGTATGAACGGAATTCGGGACTAAAATTTTTTTCTCGCTTTCTCGGCTTACCTCATCCCGTTATGGCTAAAAATAATACCGGAAAATGGTTTTCTAATTTTTTGAATTTTTATGCAAAATTTTTCGGAATTTTCTTGCCCGGGTCGAGTATGGACGGAATTCGGGACTAAAATTTTTTTCACGCTTTCTCGGCTTACCTCATCCAGTTATGGCTAAAAATAATACCGGAAAATGGTTTTATAATTTTTTGAATTTTTTCGCAAAATATTTCGGAATTTTCTTGCCCGGTTCGAGTATGGACGGAGTTCGGGACTAAAATTTTTTTCTCGCCTTCTCGGCCTATGTCATCCCGTTTTGGCTAAAAATAATATCGGAAACAGGTTTTTTAATTTTTTGAATTTTTTTGCAAAGTCTTTCGGAATTTTCTTGCCCGGGTCGAGTATGGACGGAATTCGGGACTAAAATTTTTTTCACGCTTTCTCGGCTTACCTCATCCCGTTATGGCTAGAAATAATACCGGAAAATGGTTTTTTAATTTTTTGAATTTTTTCGCAAAATCTTTCTGAATTTTCTTGCCCGGGTCAAGTATGGACGGAATTCGGGTCTAAAATTTTTTTCTCGCCTTCTCGGCCTATGTCATCCCGTTTTGGCTAAAAATAATATCGGAAACTGGTTTTTTAATTTTTTGAATTTTTTTGCAAAATCTTTCGGAATTTTCTTGCCCGGGTCGAGTATGGACGGAATTCGGGACTAAAATTTTTTTCACGCTTTCTCGGCTTACCTCATCCCGTTATGGCTAAAAATAATACCGGAAAATGGTTTTTTAATTTTTTGGATTTTTATGCAAAATTTTTCGGAATTTTCTTGCCCGGGTCGAGTATGGACGGAATTCGGGACTAAAATTTTTTTCACGCTTTCTCTGCTGACCTCATCCCGTTATGGCTAAAAATAATACCGGAAAATGGTTTTTTAATTTTTTGAATTTTTTCGCAAAATATTTCGGAATTTTCTTGCCCGGGTCCAGTATGGACGGAATTCGGGACTAAAATTTTTTTCTCGCCTTCTCGGCCTATGTCATCCCGTTTTGGCTATAAATAATATCGGAAACAGGTTTTTTAATTTTTTGAAAATTTTTGCTTTTTTTTTTTTTTTGGAATTTTCTATCTTGGGTTGGGTAGAAACACAATTCGGAACTAAATTTTTTTTTTCTCACTTTCTTGGCCTATCTCATCCCGTTTAGGCTAAAAATAATACCGGAAAGAGGTTTTTTATTTTTTTGAATTTTTTTGCAATTTCTTTCGGAATTTTCTTGCCCGGATCGAGTATGAACGGAATTCGGGACTAAAATTTTTTCCTCGCTTTCTCAGCCTGTCTCATCCCGTTTTGGCTAAAAATAATGCCGAAAATAGGCTTTTTAATTTTTTTGCTATTTTTTTTGGAATTTTCTTACCCGGCACGTTTAGGAACGGAATTCGGAACTAAAATTTTTTTTTCTCTTTCTCAGCCTCTCTCAACCCTTTTCGGATACAAATAATGCCTGAGTTAACTTTTGTAATTTTTTAAATTTTTTTGCAATTTTTTTTGGAATTTTCTTGCTCGGGTCGGGTGTGAACGGAATTCCGGACTAAATGTTTTTTATCTCTTTCCCTGGCTATCTCATCCCATTTGGGCTTAAAATAATACTGGAAAGAGGTTTTTTTTAATTTTTTTGAAATTTTTTGCTTTTCTTTTTTGGAATTTTCTATCTTGGGTTGGGTAGGAACAGAATTCGGGACTAAAATTTTTTTTGTCACTTTCTCGGTCTATCTCATCCTGTTTAGGCTAAAAATAATGCCAGAAAGAGGTTTTTTAATTTCTTAAATTTTTTTGCAATTTCTTTCAGAATTTTCTTGCCCGGGTCGTGTATGGACGGAATTCGGGACTAAAATTTTTTTCTCGCTTTCTCGGCCTATCTCATCCCGTTTTGTCTAAAAATAATGCCGGAGAGAGGTTTTTTAATTTTTGAATTTTTTTGCAAAAATTTTCGAAATTTTCTTGCCCGGTCGAGTATGAACGGAATTCGGGACTAAAATTTTTTTCTCGCTTTCTCGGCTTACCTCATCCCGTTATGGCTAAAAATAATACCGGAAAATGGTTTTTTAATTTTTTGAATTTTTTTGCAAAATCTTTCGGAATTTTCTTGCCCGGGTCGAGTATGGACGGAATTCGGGACTAAAATTTTTTTCACGCTTTCTCGGCTTACCTCATCCCGTTATGGCTAAAAATAATACCGGAAAATGGTTTTTTAATTTTTTGAATTTTTTCGCAAAATTTTTCAGAATTTTCTTGCCCGGGTCGAGTATGGACGGAATTCGGGACTAAAATTTTTATTCTCGCCTTCTCGGCCTATGTCATCCCGTTTTGGCTAAAAATAATATCGGAAACAGGTTTTTTAATTTTTTGAAAATTTTTGCAATTTCTTTCGGAATTTTCTTGCCCGGATCGTGTATAAACAGAATTCGGGGCTAAAATTTTTTTCTCGCTTTCTCGGCTTACCTCATCCCGTTATGGCTAAAAATAATACCGGAAAATGGTTTTTTAATTTTTTGGATTTTTATGCAAAATTTTTCGGAATTTTCTTGCCCGGGTCGAGTATGGACGGAATTCGGGACTAAAATTTTTTTCTTGCCCTCTCGGCCTATCTTATCCCGTTTTGGCTAAAAATAATATCGGAAAGAGGTTTTTTATTTTTTTGAATTTTTTTGCAATTTCTTTCGGAATTTTCTTGCCCGGATCGTGTATAAACGGAATTCGGGGCTAAAATTTTTTTCTCGCTTTCTCGGCTTACCTCATCCCGTTATGGCTAAAAATAATACCGGAAAATGGTTTTTTAATTTTTTGAATTTTTTCGCAAAATTTTTCAGAATTTTCTTGCCCGGGTCGAGTATGGACGGAATTCGGGACTAAAATTTTTTTCTCGCCTTCTCGGCCTATGTCATCCCGTTTTGGCTAAAAATAATATCGGAAACAGGTTTTTTAATTTTTTGAAAATTTTTGCTTTTTTTTTTTTTTGGAATTTTCTATCTTGGGTTGGGTAGAAACACAATTCGGAACTAAATTTTTTTTTTCTCACTTTCTTGGCCTATCTCATCCCGTTTAGGCTAAAAATAATACCGGAAAGAGGTTTTTTATTTTTTTGAATTTTTTTGCAATTTCTTTCGGAATTTTCTTGCCCGGATCGAGTATGAACGGAATTCGGGACTAAAATTTTTTCCTCGCTTTCTCAGCCTGTCTCATCCCGTTTTGGCTAAAAATAATGCCGAAAATAGGCTTTTTAATTTTTTTGCTATTTTTTTTGGAATTTTCTTACCCGGCACGTTTAGGAACGGAATTCGGAACTAAAATTTTTTTTTTCTCTTTCTCAACCTCTCTCAACCCTTTTCGGATACAAATAATGCCTGAGTTAACTTTTGTAATTTTTTAAATTTTTTTGCAATTTTTTTTGGAATTTTCTTGCTCGGGTCGGGTGTGAACGGAATTCCGGACTAAATGTTTTTTATCTCTTTCCCTGGCTATCTCATCCCATTTGGGCTTAAAATAATACTGGAAAGAGGTTTTTTTTAATTTTTTTGAAATTTTTTGCTTTTCTTTTTTGGAATTTTCTATCTTGGGTTGGGTAGGAACAGAATTCGGGACTAAAATTTTTTTTGTCACTTTCTCGGTCTATCTCATCCTGTTTAGGCTAAAAATAATGCCAGAAAGAGGTTTTTTAATTTCTTAAATTTTTTTGCAATTTCTTTCAGAATTTTCTTGCCCGAGTCGTGTATGGACGGAATTCGGGACTAAAATTTTTTTCTCGCTTTCTCAGCCTATCTCATCCCGTTTTGTCTAAAAATAATGCCGGAGAGAGGTTTTTTAATTTTTGAATTTTTTTGCAAAAATTTTCGAAATTTTCTTGCCCAGGTCGAGTATGAACGGAATTCGGGACTAAATTTTTTTTCTCGCTTTCTCGGCTTACCTCATCCCGTTATGGCTAAAAATAATACCGGAAAATGGTTTTATAATTTTTTGAATTTTTTTGCAAAATCTTTCGGAATTTTCTTGCCCGGGTCGAGTATGGACGGAATTCGGGACTAAAATTTTTTTCACGCTTTCTCGGCTTACCTCATCCCGTTATGGCTAAAAATAATACCGGAAAATGGTTTTTTAATTTTTTGAATTTTTTCGCAAAATCTTTCTGAATTTTCTTGCCCGGGTCTAGTATGGACGGAATTCGGGACTAAAATTTTTTTCACGCTTTCTCGGCTTACCTCATCCCGTTATGGCTAAAAATAATACCGGAAAATGGTTTTTT
The DNA here is from genome assembly GCF_001633185.2 of Quercus lobata. Lineage (NCBI taxonomy): Eukaryota > Viridiplantae > Streptophyta > Magnoliopsida > Fagales > Fagaceae > Quercus > Quercus lobata. Next base: position 42,404 of record NW_022154730.1, read on the forward strand.
AATTTTTTGAATTTTTTCGCAAAATCTTTCAGAATTTTCTTGCCCGGGTCGTGTATGGACGGAATTCGGGACTAAAATTTTTTTCTCGCTTTCTCGGCCTATCTCATCCCCGTTTTGTCTAAAAATAATGCCGGATAGAGGGTTTTTAATTTTTGAATTTTTTTGCAAAAATTTTCGAAATTTTCTTGCCCAGGTCGAGTATGAACGGATTTCGGGACTAAAATTTTTTTCTCGCTTTCTCGGCTTACCTCATCCCGTTATGGCTAAAAATAATACCGGAAAATGGTTTTTTAATTTTTTGAATTTTTTCGCAAAATTTTTCGGAATTTTCTTGCCCGGGTCGAGTATGGACGGAATTCAGGACTAAAATTTTTTTCTTGCCCTCTCGGCCTATCTCATCCCGTTTTGGCTAAAAATAATATCGGAAAGAGGTTTTTTATTTTTTTGAATTTTTTTGCAATTTCTTTCGGAATTTTCTTGCCCGGATCGTGTATAAACGGAATTCGGGACTAAAATTGTTTCCTCGCTTTCTCGGCCTATCTGACCCCATTTTGGCTAAAATAACGCCGGAGAGAGGTTGTTTAATTTTTTGAATTTTGTTGCGATTTTTTTCGGAATTTTCTGGCCCGGGTCGAATATGAACGGAATTCGGGACTGAAATTTTTTTTTTTCTCTTTCTCGGCCAATCTCATCCCGTTTTGGCTAAAAATAATGCTGGAAATAGGTTTTTGAATTTTATGAATTTTTTTGCCATTTCTTCCGGAATTTTCTTGCCCGAGTCGAGTATGGACGGAATTCGGGACTAAAATTTTTGTCTTTCTTTCCCGGCCTATGTCATCCCGTTTTGGATAAAAATAATACCAGAAAGTGGTTTTTTAATTTTTTGAATTTTTTTGCAATTTCTTTCGGAATTTTCTTGCCCGGGTCGAGTATGAACAGAATTCAGGACTAAAATTTTTTTCTCGCTTTCTCGGCCTATCTCATTCCGTTTTGGCTAAAAATAATGCTGGAAATAGGTTTTTGAATTTTTTTGCAGTTTTTTTCGGAATTTTCTTGCCCGGGTCGAGTATGAATTGAATTCTTGTCTAAAATTTTGTCCTCACTTTCTCGGCCTATCTCATCCCGTTTTGGCGAAAAATAATGATGGAAATAGTTTTTGAATTTTTTTGCAATTTTTTTCGGCATTTTCTTGCCACGGTCGAGTATTAACGGGATTCGGGAAAAAAATTTTTTTCTCATTTTCTTGGCCTATCTCACCCCATTTTGGTTTAAAATAATGCCGGAGAGAGGTTTTTTAATTTTTTGAATTTTTTTGCGAATTTTTTCGTAATTTTCATGCCCGGGTCGAATATGAACGGAATTCGGGACTAAATTTTATTTTTCTCTTTCTCGGCCTCTCTAAACCCTTTCCGGATAGAAATAATGCCTGAGTTAACTTTTTTAATTTTTTATATTTTTTAGCTATTTTTTTTAGAATTTTCTTCTCCGGGTCCAGTGTGAACGAAATTCAGGACAAAAATTTTTTTCTCTCTTTCCCTGGCTATCTCAATTTTTTTTGGCGAAAAATAATAATGGAAAGAGGTTTTTTAATTTTTTGAAATTTTTCGCGTTTTTTTTTTTTTGGAATTTTCTATCTTGGGTTGGGTCGAAACAGAATTCGGGTCTAAAATTTTTTTCCTCACTTTCTCCGCCTATCTCATCCCGTTTAGTCTAAAATTAATACCGGAAAGAGGTTTTTTAATTTTTTGAATTTTTTTGCAATTTCTTTCGGAATTTTCTTGCCCGGGTCTTGTATGGTCGGAATTCGAGACTAAAATTTTTTTCTCGCTTTCTCGGCCTATCTCATCCCGTTTTGGCTAAAAATAATGCCGGAAATAGGTTTTTGAATTTTTTTGCAGTTTTTTTCGGAATTTTCTTGCCATGGTCGAGTATTAACGGGATTCAGGGCTAAAATTTTTTTCTCACTTTCTCGGCCTATCTGACCCCATTCTGGCTAAAATAACGCCGGAGAGAGGTGTTTAATTTTTTGAATTTTGTTACAATTTTTTTCGGAATTTTCTTGTCCGGGTCGAATATGAACGGAATTCGGGACTAAAATTTTTTTTTTCTCTTTCTCGGCCAATCTCATCCCGTTTTGGCTAAAAATACTGCCGGAAATAGGTTTTTGAATTTTCTGAATTTTTTAGCCAATTCTTTCGGAATTTTCTTGCCCGAGTAGAGTATGGACGGAATTCGGGACTAAAATTTTTGTCTTTCTTTCCCGGCCTATGTCATCCCGTTTTGGATAAAAATAATACCAGAAAGTGGTTTTTTAATTTTTTGAATTTTTTTGCAATTTCTTTCGGAATTTTCTTGCCCGGATCGAGTATGAACGGAATTCGGGACTAAAGTTTTTTTCTCTCTTTCTGAGCCTATCTCATCCCGTTTTGGGTAAAAATAATACTGGAAAGTGGTTTTTTAATTTTTTGATGTTTTTTGCAATTTCTTTCGGAATTTTCTTGCCCGGGTCGAGTATGGTCGGAATTCGGGGCTAAAATTTTTTCATCGCTTTCTCGGCCTGTCTCATCCCGTTTCGGCTAAAAATAATGCCGAAAATAGGCTTTTTAATTTTTTTGCTATTTTTTTTGGAATTTTCTTACCCGGCACGTTTAGGAACGGAATTCGGAACTAAAATTTTTTTTTCTCTTTCTCAGCCTCTCTCAACCCTTTTCGGATACAAATAATGCCTGAGTGTTTTGTAATTTTTTAAATTTTTTTGCAATTTTTTTTGGAATTTTCTTGCTCGGGTCGGGTGTGAACGGAATTCGGGACTAAATGTTTGTTATCTCTTTCCCTGGCTATCTCATCCCATTTTGGCTTAAAATAATACTGGAAAGAGGTTTCTTTAATTTTTTTGAAATTTTTTGCTTTTTTTTTTTGGAATTTTCTATCTTGGGTTGGGTAGGAACAGAATTCGGGACTAAAATTTCTTTTGTCACTTTCTCAGTCTATCTCATCTGGTTTAGGCTAAAAATAATGCCAGAAAGAGGTTTTTTAATTTTTTAAATTTTTTTTCAATTTCTTTCAGAATTTTCTTGCCCGGGTCGTGTATGGACGGAATTTGGGACTAAAATTTTTTTCTCGCTTTCTCGGCCTATCTCATCCCGTTTTGTCTAAAAATAATGCCGGAGAGAGGGTTTTTAATTTTTGAATTTTTTTGCAAAAATTTTCGAAATTTTCTTGCCCGGGTCGAGTATGAACGGAATTCGGGACTAAAATTTTTTTCTCGCTTTCTCGGCTTACCTCATCCCGTTATGGATAAAAATAATACCGGAAAATGGTTTTTTAATTTTTTGAATTTTTTTGCAAAATTTTTCGGAATTTTCTTGCCCGGGTCGTGTATGGACGGAATTCGGGACTAAAATTTTTTTCTCGCCTTCTCGGCATATCTCATCCCGTTTTGGCTAAAAATAATATCGGAAACAGGTTTCTTAATTTTTTTTTGCTATTTTTTTAGGAATTTTCTTGCCCGTTTCGGGTAGGAAATTTTTTTCACGCTTTCTCGGCTTACCTCATCCAGTTATGGCTAAAAATAATACCGGAAAATGGTTTTATAATTTTTTGAATTTTTTCGCAAAATATTTCGGAATTTTCTTGCCCGGTTCGAGTATGGACGGAATTCGGGACTAAAATTTTTTTCTCGCCTTCTCGGCCTATGTCATCCCGTTTTGGCTAAAAATAATATCGGAAACAGGTTTTTTAATTTTTTGAATTTTTTTGCAAATCTTTCGGAATTTTCTTGCCCGGGTCGAGTATGGACGGAATTCGGGACTAAAATTTTTTTCACGCTTTCTCGGCTTACCTCATCCCGTTATGGCTAGAAATAATACCGGAAAATGGTTTTTTAATTTTTTGAATTTTTTCGCAAAATCTTTCTGAATTTTCTTGCCCGGGTCGAGTATGGACGGAATTCGGGTCTAAAATTTTTTTCTCGCCTTCTCGGCCTATGTCATCCCGTTTTGGCTAAAAATAATATCGGAAACTGGTTTTTTAATTTTTTGAATTTTTTTGCAAAATCTTTCGGAATTTTCTTGCCCGGGTCGAGTATGGACGGAATTCGGGACTAAAATTTTTTTCACGCTTTCTCGGCTTACCTCATCCCGTTATGGCTAAAAATAATACCGGAAAATGGTTTTTTAATTTTTTGGATTTTTATGCAAAATTTTTCGGAATTTTCTTGCCCGGGTCGAGTATGGACGGAATTCGGGACAAAAATTTTTTTCTCGCTTTCTCGGCCTATGTCATCCCGTTTTGGCTAAAAATAATACCGGAAACAGGTTTTTTAATTTTTTGAATTTTTGCTTTTTTTTTTTTTTTGGAATTTTTCTATCTTGGGTTGGGTAGAAACACAATTCGGAACTAAATTTTTTTTTCTCACTTTCTTGGCCTATCTCATCCCGTTTAGGCTAAAAATAATACCGGAAAGAGGTTTTTTATTTTTTTGCAATTTCTTTCGGAATTTTCTTGCCCGGATCGAGTTTGAACGGAATTCGGGACTAAAATTTTTTCCTCGCTTTCTCAGCCTGTCTCATCCCGTTTTGGCTAAAAATAATGCTGAAAATAGGCTTTTTAATTTTTTTGCTATTTTTTTTGGAATTTTCTTACCCGGCACGTTTAGGAACGGAATTCGGAACTAAAATTTTTTTTTCTCTTTCTCAGCCTCTCTCAACCCTTTTCGGATACAAATAATGCCTGAGTTAACTTTTGTAATTTTTTAAATTTTTTTGCAATTTTTTTTGGAATTTTCTTGCTCGGGTCGGGTGTGAACGGAATTCCGGACTAAATGTTTTTTATCTCTTTCCCTGGCTATCTCATCCCATTTGGGCTTAAAATAATACTGGAAAGAGGTTTTTTTTAATTTTTTTGAAATTTTTTGCTTTTCTTTTTTGGAATTTTCTATCTTGGGTTGGGTAGGAACAGAATTCGGGACTAAAATTTTTTTTGTCACTTTCTCGGTCTATCTCATCCTGTTTAGGCTAAAAATAATGTCAGAAAGAGGTTTTTTAATTTCTTAAATTTTTTTGCAATTTCTTTCAGAATTTTCTTGCCCGAGTCGTGTATGGACGGAATTCGGGACTAAAATTTTTTTCTCGCTTTCTCGGCCTATCTCATCCCGTTTTGTCTAAAAATAATGCCGGAGAGAGGTTTTTTAATTTTTGAATTTTTTTGCAAAAATTTCGAAATTTTCTTGCCCAGGTCGAGTATGAACGGAATTCGGGACTAAATTTTTTTTCTCGCTTTCTCGGCTTACCTCATCCCGTTATGGCTAAAAATAATACCGGAAAATGGTTTTTTAATTTTTTGAATTTTTTTGCAAAATCTTTCGGAATTTTCTTGCCCGGGTCGAGTATGGACGGAATTCGGGACTAAAATTTTTTTCACGCTTTCTCGGCTTACCTCATCCCGTTATGGCTAAAAATAATACCGGAAAATGGTTTTTTAATTTTTTGAATTTTTTCGCAAAATCTTTCTGAATTTTCTTGCCCGGGTCTAGTATGGACGGAATTCGGGACTAAAATTTTTTTCACGCTTTCTCGGCTTACCTCATCCCGTTATGGCTAAAAATAATACCGGAAAATGGTTTTTTAATTTTTTGAATTTTTTCGCAAAATCTTTCAGAATTTTCTTGCCCGGGTCGTGTATGGACGGAATTCGGGACTAAAATTTTTTTCTCGCTTTCTCGGCCTATCTCATCCCCGTTTTGTCTAAAAATAATGCCGGATAGAGGGTTTTTAATTTTTGAATTTTTTTGCAAAAATTTTCGAAATTTTCTTGCCCAGGTCGAGTATGAACGGATTTCGGGACTAAAATTTTTTTCTCGCTTTCTCGGCTTACCTCATCCCGTTATGGCTAAAAATAATACCGGAAAATGGTTTTTTAATTTTTTGAATTTTTTCGCAAAATTTTTCGGAATTTTCTTGCCCGGGTCGAGTATGGACGGAATTCAGGACTAAAATTTTTTTCTTGCCCTCTCGGCCTATCTCATCCCGTTTTGGCTAAAAATAATACCGGAAAATGGTTTTTTAATTTTTTGAATTTTTTCGCAAAATTTTTCGGAATTTTCTTGCCCGGGTCGAGTATGGACGGAATTCAGGACTAAAATTTTTTTCTTGCCCTCTCGGCCTATCTCATCCCGTTTTGGCTAAAAATAATATCGGAAAGAGGTTTTTTATTTTTTTGAATTTTTTTGCAATTTCTTTCGGAATTTTCTTGCCCGGATCGTGTATAAACGGAATTCGGGACTAAAATTGTTTCCTCGCTTTCTGTCATCCCGTTTTGGCTAAAAATAATATCGGAAACAGGTTTTTTAATTTTTTGAAAATTTTTGCTTTTTTTTTTTTTTTGGAATTTTCATCTTGGTTGGGAGAACACAATTCGTAACTAAATTTTTCTCACTTCTTGGCCTATCTTCATCCCGTTAGGCAAATAACGGAAAGAAGTTTTATTGTTGAATTTTTTGCAATTCTCTCGAATTTCTTGCCCGGATCGAGTATGAACGAATCGGGAACTAAAATTTTCCTCGCTTTCTCAGCCTGTTTCATCCCGTTTTGGCTAAAAATAATGCCGAAAATAGGCTTTTTAATTTTTTTGCTATTTTTTTTGGAATTTTCTTACCCGGCACGTTTAGGAACGGAATTCGGAACTAAAATTTTTTTTTCTCTTTCTCAGCCTCTCTCAACCCTTTTCGGATACAAATAATGCCTGAGTTAACTTTTGTAATTTTTTAAATTTTTTTGCAATTTTTTTTGGAATTTTCTTGCTCGGGTCGGGTGTGAACGGAATTCCGGACTAAATGTTTTTTATCTCTTTCCCTGGCTATCTCATCCCATTTGGGCTTAAAATAATACTGGAAAGAGGTTTTTTTTTAATTTTTTTGAAATTTTTTGCTTTTCTTTTTTGGAATTTTCTATCTTGGGTTGGGTAGGAACAGAATTCGGGACTAAAATTTTTTTTGTCACTTTCTCGGTCTATCTCATCCTGTTTAGGCTAAAAATAATGCCAGAAAGAGGTTTTTTAATTTCTTAAATTTTTTTGCAATTTCTTTCAGAATTTTCTTGCCCGAGTCGTGTATGGACGGAATTCGGGACTAAAATTTTTTTCTCGCTTTCTCAGCCTATCTCATCCCGTTTTGTCTAAAAATAATGCCGGAGAGAGGTTTTTTAATTTTTGAATTTTTTTGCAAAAATTTTCGAAATTTTCTTGCCCAGGTCGAGTATGAACGGAATTCGGGACTAAATTTTTTTTCTCGCTTTCTCGGCTTACCTCATCCCGTTATGGCTAAAAATAATACCGGAAAATGGTTTTATAATTTTTTGAATTTTTTTGCAAAATCTTTCGGAATTTTCTTGCCCGGGTCGAGTATGGACGGAATTCGGGACTAAAATTTTTTTCACGCTTTCTCGGCTTACCTCATCCCGTTATGGCTAAAAATAATACCGGAAAATGGTTTTTTAATTTTTTGAATTTTTTCGCAAAATCTTTCTGAATTTTCTTGCCCGGGTCGAGTATGGACGGAATTCGGGACTAAAATTTTTTTCACGCTTTCTCGGCTTACCTCATCCCGTTATGGCTAAAAATAATACCGGAAAATGGTTTTTTAATTTTTTGAATTTTTTCGCAAAATCTTTCAGAATTTTCTTGCCCGGGTCGTGTATGGACGGAATTCGGGACTAAAATTTTTTTCTCGCTTTCTCGGCCTATCTCATCCCCGTTTTGTCTAAAAATAATGCCGGATAGAGGGTTTTTAATTTTTGAATTTTTTTGCAAAAATTTTCGAAATTTTCTTGCCCAGGTCGAGTATGAACGGATTTCGGGACTAAAATTTTTTTCTCGCTTTCTCGGCTTACCTCATCCCGTTATGGCTAAAAATAATACCGGAAAATGGTTTTTTAATTTTTTGAATTTTTTCGCAAAATTTTTCGGAATTTTCTTGCCCGGGTCGAGTATGGACGGAATTCAGGACTAAAATTTTTTTCTTGCCCTCTCGGCCTATCTCATCCCGTTTTGGCTAAAAATAATATCGGAAAGAGGTTTTTTATTTTTTTGAATTTTTTTGCAATTTCTTTCGGAATTTTCTTGCCCGGATCGTGTATAAACGGAATTCGGGACTAAAATTGTTTCCTCGCTTTCTCGGCCTATCTGACCCCATTTTGGCTAAAATAACGCCGGAGAGAGGTTGTTTAATTTTTTGAATTTTGTTGCGATTTTTTTCGGAATTTTCTGGCCCGGGTCGAATATGAACGGAATTCGGGACTGAAATTTTTTTTTTTCTCTTTCTCGGCCAATCTCATCCCGTTTTGGCTAAAAATAATGCTGGAAATAGGTTTTTGAATTTTATGAATTTTTTTGCCATTTCTTCCGGAATTTTCTTGCCCGAGTCGAGTATGGACGGAATTCGGGACTAAAATTTTTGTCTTTCTTTCCCGGCCTATGTCATCCCGTTTTGGATAAAAATAATACCAGAAAGTGGTTTTTTAATTTTTTGAATTTTTTTGCAATTTCTTTCGGAATTTTCTTGCCCGGGTCGAGTATGAATTCAGGACTAAAATTTTTTTCTCGCTTTCTCGGCCTATCTCATTCCGTTTTGGCTAAAAATAATGCTGGAAATAGGTTTTTGAATTTTTTTGCAGTTTTTTTCGGAATTTTCTTGCCCGGGTCGAGTATGAATTGAATTCTTGTCTAAAATTTTGTCCTCACTTTCTCGGCCTATCTCATCCCGTTTTGGCGAAAAATAATGATGGAAATAGTTTTTGAATTTTTTTGCAATTTTTTTCGGCATTTTCTTGCCACGGTCGAGTATTAACGGGATTCGGGACAAAAATTTTTTTCTCATTTTCTTGGCCTATCTCACCCCATTTTGGTTTAAAATAATGCCGGAGAGAGGTTTTTTAATTTTTTGAATTTTTTTGCGAATTTTTTCGTAATTTTCATGCCCGGGTCGAATATGAACGGAATTCGGGACTAAATTTTATTTTTCTCTTTCTCGGCCTCTCTAAACCCTTTCCGGATAGAAATAATGCCTGAGTTAACTTTTTTAATTTTTTATATTTTTTAGCTATTTTTTTTAGAATTTTCTTCTCCGGGTCCAGTGTGAACGAAATTCAGGACAAAAATTTTTTTCTCTCTTTCCCTGGCTATCTCAATTTTTTTTGGCGAAAAATAATAATGGAAAGAGGTTTTTTAATTTTTTGAAATTTTTCGCGTTTTTTTTTTTTTGGAATTTTCTATCTTGGGTTGGGTCGAAACAGAATTCGGGTCTAAAATTTTTTTCCTCACTTTCTCCGCCTATCTCATCCCGTTTAGTCTAAAATTAATACCGGAAAGAGGTTTTTTAATTTTTTGAATTTTTTTGCAATTTCTTTCGGAATTTTCTTGCCCGGGTCTTGTATGGTCGGAATTCGAGACTAAAATTTTTTTCTCGCTTTCTCGGCCTATCTCATCCCGTTTTGGCTAAAAATAATGCCGGAAATAGGTTTTTGAATTTTTTTGCAGTTTTTTTCGGAATTTTCTTGCCATGGTCGAGTATTAACGGGATTCAGGGCTAAAATTTTTTTCTCACTTTCTCGGCCTATCTGACCCCATTCTGGCTAAAATAACGCCGGAGAGAGGTGTTTAATTTTTTGAATTTTGTTACAATTTTTTTCGGAATTTTCTTGTCCGGGTCGAATATGAACGGAATTCGGGACTAAAATTTTTTTTTTTTCTTTCTCGGCCCGCAACTTCTCATCCCCGTTTTGCTAAAAAATACTGCTGGAAATAGGTTTTTGAATTTTCTGAATTTTTTAGCCAATTCTTTCGGAATTTTCTTGCCCGAGTAGAGTATGGACGGAATTCGGGACTAAAATTTTTGTCTTTCTTTCCCGGCCTATGTCATCCCGTTTTGGATAAAAATAATACCAGAAAGTGGTTTTTTAATTTTTTGAATTTTTTTGCAATTTCTTTCGGAATTTTCTTGCCCGGATCGAGTATGAACGGAATTCGGGACTAAAGTTTTTTTCTCTCTTTCTGAGCCTATCTCATCCCGTTTTGGGTAAAAATAATACTGGAAAGTGGTTTTTTAATTTTTTGATGTTTTTTGCAATTTCTTTCGGAATTTTCTTGCCCGGGTCGAGTATGGTCGGAATTCGGGGCTAAAATTTTTTCCTCGCTTTCTCGGCCTGTCTCATCCCGTTTTGGCTAAAAATAATGCCGAAAATAGGCTTTTTAATTTTTTTGCTATTTTTTTTGGAATTTTCTTACCCGGCACGTTTAGGAACGGAATTCGGAACTAAAATTTTTTTTTCTCTTTCTCAGCCTCTCTCAACCCTTTTCGGATACAAATAATGCCTGAGTTAACTTTTGTAATTTTTTAAATTTTTTTGCAATTTTTTTTGGAATTTTCTTGCTCGGGTCGGGTGTGAACGGAATTCCGGAATAAATGTTTTTTATCTCTTTCCCTGGCTATCTCATCCCGTTATGGCTAAAAATAATACCGGAAAATGGTTTTTTAATTTTTTGGATTTTTATGCAAAATTTTTCGGAATTTTCTTGCCCGGGTCGAGTATGGACGGAATTCGGGACTAAAATTTTTTTCACGCTTTCTCTGCTGACCTCATCCCGTTATGGCTAAAAATAATACCGGAAAATGGTTTTTTAATTTTTTGAATTTTTTCGCAAAATATTTCGGAATTTTCTTGCCCGGGTCCAGTATGGACGGAATTCGGGACTAAAATTTTTTTCTCGCCTTCTCGGCCTATGTCATCCCGTTTTGGCTATAAATAATATCGGAAACAGGTTTTTTAATTTTTTGAAAATTTTTGCTTTTTTGCAATTTCTTTTCGGAATTTTCTTGCCCGGGTCGAGTATGAACGGAATTCGGGACTAAAATTTTTTCCTCGCTTTCTCAGCCTGTCTCATCCCGTTTTGGCTAAAAATAATGCCGAAAATAGGCTTTTTAATTTTTTTGCTATTTTTTTTGGAATTTTCTTACCCGGCACGTTTAGGAACGGAATTCGGAACTAAAATTTTTTTTTCTCTTTCTCAGCCTCTCTCAACCCTTTTCGGATACAAATAATGCCTGAGTTAACTTTTGTAATTTTTTAAATTTTTTTGCAATTTTTTTTGGAATTTTCTTGCTCGGGTCGGGTGTGAACGGAATTCCGGACTAAATGTTTTTTATCTCTTTCCCTGGCTATCTCATCCCATTTGGGCTTAAAATAATACTGGAAAGAGGTTTTTTTTAATTTTTTTGAAATTTTTTGCTTTTCTTTTTTGGAATTTTCTATCTTGGGTTGGGTAGGAACAGAATTCGGGACTAAAATTTTTTTTGTCACTTTCTCGGTCTATCTCATCCTGTTTAGGCTAAAAATAATGCCAGAAAGAGGTTTTTTAATTTCTTAAATTTTTTTGCAATTTCTTTCAGAATTTTCTTGCCCGGGTCGTGTATGGACGGAATTCGGGACTAAAATTTTTTTCTCGCTTTCTCGGCCTATCTCATCCCGTTTTGTCTAAAAATAATGCCGGAGAGAGGTTTTTTAATTTTTGAATTTTTTTGCAAAAATTTTCGAAATTTTCTTGCCCGTGTCGAGTATGAACGGAATTCGGGACTAAAATTTTTTTCTCGCTTTCTCGGCTTACCTCATCCCGTTATGGCTAAAAATAATACCGGAAAATGGTTTTTTAATTTTTTGAATTTTTTTGCAAAATCTTTCGGAATTTTCTTGCCCGGGTCGAGTATGGACGGAATTCGGGACTAAAATTTTTTTCACGCTTTCTCGGCTTACCTCATCCCGTTATGGCTAAAAATAATACCGGAAAATGGTTTTTTAATTTTTTGAATTTTTTCGCAAAATCTTTCAGAATTTTCTTGCCCGGGTCGTGTATGGACGGAATTCGGGACTAAAATTTTTTTCTCGCTTTCTCGGCCTATCTCATCCCGTTTTGTCTAAAAATAATGCCGGAGAGAGGGTTTTTAATTTTTGAATTTTTTTGCAATTTCTTTCGGAATTTTCTTGCCCGGATCGTGTATAAACAGAATTCGGGGCTAAAATTTTTTTCTCGCTTTCTCGGCTTACCTCATCCCGTTATGGCTAAAAATAATACCGGAAAATGGTTTTTTAATTTTTTGGATTTTTATGCAAAATTTTTCGGAATTTTCTTGCCCGGGTCGAGTATGGACGGAATTCGGGACTAAAATTTTTTTCTTGCCCTCTCGGCCTATCTTATCCCGTTTTGGCTAAAAATAATATCGGAAAGAGGTTTTTTATTTTTTTGAATTTTTTTGCAATTTCTTTCGGAATTTTCTTGCCCGGATCGTGTATAAACGGAATTCGGGGCTAAAATTTTTTTCTCGCTTTCTCGGCTTACCTCATCCCGTTATGGCTAAAAATAATACCGGAAAATGGTTTTTTAATTTTTTGAATTTTTTCGCAAAATTTTTCAGAATTTTCTTGCCCGGGTCGAGTATGGACGGAATTCGGGACTAAAATTTTTTTCTCGCCTTCTCGGCCTATGTCATCCCGTTTTGGCTAAAAATAATATCGGAAACAGGTTTTTTAATTTTTTGAAAATTTTTGCTTTTTTTTTTTTTTGGAATTTTCTATCTTGGGTTGGGTAGAAACACAATTCGGAACTAAATTTTTTTTTTCTCACTTTCTTGGCCTATCTCATCCCGTTTAGGCTAAAAATAATACCGGAAAGAGGTTTTTTATTTTTTTGAATTTTTTTGCAATTTCTTTCGGAATTTTCTTGCCCGGATCGAGTATGAACGGAATTCGGGACTAAAATTTTTTCCTCGCTTTCTCAGCCTGTCTCATCCCGTTTTGGCTAAAAATAATGCCGAAAATAGGCTTTTTAATTTTTTTGCTATTTTTTTTGGAATTTTCTTACCCGGCACGTTTAGGAACGGAATTCGGAACTAAAATTTTTTTTTCTCTTTCTCAACCTCTCTCAACCCTTTTCGGATACAAATAATGCCTGAGTTAACTTTTGTAATTTTTTAAATTTTTTTGCAATTTTTTTTGGAATTTTCTTGCTCGGGTCGGGTGTGAACGGAATTCCGGACTAAATGTTTTTTATCTCTTTCCCTGGCTATCTCATCCCATTTGGGCTTAAAATAATACTGGAAAGAGGTTTTTTTTAATTTTTTTGAAATTTTTTGCTTTTCTTTTTTGGAATTTTCTATCTTGGGTTGGGTAGGAACAGAATTCGGGACTAAAATTTTTTTTGTCACTTTCTCGGTCTATCTCATCCTGTTTAGGCTAAAAATAATGCCAGAAAGAGGTTTTTTAATTTCTTAAATTTTTTTGCAATTTCTTTCAGAATTTTCTTGCCCGAGTCGTGTATGGACGGAATTCGGGACTAAAATTTTTTTCTCGCTTTCTCGGCCTATCTCATCCCGTTTTGTCTAAAAATAATGCCGGAGAGAGGTTTTTTAATTTTTGAATTTTTTTGCAAAAATTTTCGAAATTTTCTTGCCCAGGTCGAGTATGAACGGAATTCGGGACTAAATTTTTTTTCTCGCTTTCTCGGCTTACCTCATCCCGTTATGGCTAAAAATAATACCGGAAAATGGTTTTATAATTTTTTGAATTTTTTTGCAAAATCTTTCGGAATTTTCTTGCCCGGGTCGAGTATGGACGGAATTCGGGACTAAAATTTTTTTCACGCTTTCTCGGCTTACCTCATCCCGTTATGGCTAAAAATAATACCGGAAAATGGTTTTTTAATTTTTTGAATTTTTTCGCAAAATCTTTCTGAATTTTCTTGCCCGGGTCGAGTATGGACGGAATTCGGGACTAAAATTTTTTTCACGCTTTCTCGGCTTACCTCATCCCGTTATGGCTAAAAATAATACCGGAAAATGGTTTTTTAATTTTTTGAATTTTTTCGCAAAATCTTTCAGAATTTTCTTGCCCGGGTCGTGTATGGACGGAATTCGGGACTAAAATTTTTTTCTCGCTTTCTCGGCCTATCTCATCCCCGTTTTGTCTAAAAATAATGCCGGATAGAGGGTTTTTAATTTTTGAATTTTTTTGCAAAAATTTTCGAAATTTTCTTGCCCAGGTCGAGTATGAACGGATTTCGGGACTAAAATTTTTTTCTCGCTTTCTCGGCTTACCTCATCCCGTTATGGCTAAAAATAATACCGGAAAATGGTTTTTTAATTTTTTGAATTTTTTCGCAAAATTTTTCGGAATTTTCTTGCCCGGGTCGAGTATGGACGGAATTCAGGACTAAAATTTTTTTCTTGCCCTCTCGGCCTATCTCATCCCGTTTTGGCTAAAAATAATATCGGAAAGAGGTTTTTTATTTTTTTGAATTTTTTTGCAATTTCTTTCGGAATTTTCTTGCCCGGATCGTGTATAAACGGAATTCGGGACTAAAATTGTTTCCTCGCTTTCTCGGCCTATCTGACCCCATTTTGGCTAAAATAACGCCGGAGAGAGGTTGTTTAATTTTTTGAATTTTGTTGCGATTTTTTTCGGAATTTTCTGGCCCGGGTCGAATATGAACGGAATTCGGGACTGAAATTTTTTTTTTTCTCTTTCTCGGCCAATCTCATCCCGTTTTGGCTAAAAATAATGCTGGAAATAGGTTTTTGAATTTTATGAATTTTTTTGCCATTTCTTCCGGAATTTTCTTGCCCGAGTCGAGTATGGACGGAATTCGGGACTAAAATTTTTGTCTTTCTTTCCCGGCCTATGTCATCCCGTTTTGGATAAAAATAATACCAGAAAGTGGTTTTTTAATTTTTTGAATTTTTTTGCAATTTCTTTCGGAATTTTCTTGCCCGGGTCGAGTATGAACAGAATTCAGGACTAAAATTTTTTTCTCGCTTTCTCGGCCTATCTCATTCCGTTTTGGCTAAAAATAATGCTGGAAATAGGTTTTTGAATTTTTTTGCAGTTTTTTTCGGAATTTTCTTGCCCGGGTCGAGTATGAATTGAATTCTTGTCTAAAATTTTGTCCTCACTTTCTCGGCCTATCTCATCCCGTTTTGGCGAAAAATAATGATGGAAATAGTTTTTGAATTTTTTTGCAATTTTTTTCGGCATTTTCTTGCCACGGTCGAGTATTAACGGGATTCGGGACAAAAATTTTTTTCTCATTTTCTTGGCCTATCTCACCCCATTTTGGTTTAAAATAATGCCGGAGAGAGGTTTTTTAATTTTTTGAATTTTTTTGCGAATTTTTTCGTAATTTTCATGCCCGGGTCGAATATGAACGGAATTCGGGACTAAATTTTATTTTTCTCTTTCTCGGCCTCTCTAAACCCTTTCCGGATAGAAATAATGCCTGAGTTAACTTTTTTAATTTTTTATATTTTTTAGCTATTTTTTTTAGAATTTTCTTCTCCGGGTCCAGTGTGAACGAAATTCAGGACAAAAATTTTTTTCTCTCTTTCCCTGGCTATCTCAATTTTTTTTGGCGAAAAATAATAATGGAAAGAGGTTTTTTAATTTTTTGAAATTTTTCGCGTTTTTTTTTTTTTGGAATTTTCTATCTTGGGTTGGGTCGAAACAGAATTCGGGTCTAAAATTTTTTTCCTCACTTTCTCCGCCTATCTCATCCCGTTTAGTCTAAAATTAATACCGGAAAGAGGTTTTTTAATTTTTTGAATTTTTTTGCAATTTCTTTCGGAATTTTCTTGCCCGGGTCTTGTATGGTCGGAATTCGAGACTAAAATTTTTTTCTCGCTTTCTCGGCCTATCTCATCCCGTTTTGGCTAAAAATAATGCCGGAAATAGGTTTTTGAATTTTTTTGCAGTTTTTTTCGGAATTTTCTTGCCATGGTCGAGTATTAACGGGATTCAGGGCTAAAATTTTTTTCTCACTTTCTCGGCCTATCTGACCCCATTCTGGCTAAAATAACGCCGGAGAGAGGTGTTTAATTTTTTGAATTTTGTTACAATTTTTTTCGAAATTTTCTTGTCCGGGTCGAATATGAACGGAATTCGGGACTAAAATTTTTTTTTTCTCTTTCTTGGCCAATCTCATCCCGTTTTGGCTAAAAATACTGCTGGAAATAGGTTTTTGAATTTTTTAGCCAATTCTTTCGGAATTTTCTTGCCCGAGTAGAGTATGGACGGAATTCGGGACTAAAATTTTTGTCTTTCTTTCCCGGCCTATGTCATCCCGTTTTGGATAAAAATAATACCAGAAAGTGGTTTTTTAATTTTTTGAATTTTTTTGCAATTTCTTTCGGAATTTTCTTGCCCGGATCGAGTATGAACGGAATTCGGGACTAAAGTTTTTTTCTCTCTTTCTGAGCCTATCTCATCCCGTTTTGGGTAAAAATAATACTGGAAAGTGGTTTTTTAATTTTTTGATGTTTTTTGCAATTTCTTTCGGAATTTTCTTGCCCGGGTCGAGTATGGTCGGAATTCGGGGCTAAAATTTTTTCATCGCTTTCTCGGCCTGTCTCATCCCGTTTCGGCTAAAAATAATGCCGAAAATAGGCTTTTTAATTTTTTTGCTATTTTTTTTGGAATTTTCTTACCCGGCACGTTTAGGAACGGAATTCGGAACTAAAATTTTTTTTTCTCTTTCTCAGCCTCTCTCAACCCTTTTCGGATACAAATAATGCCTGAGTGTTTTGTAATTTTTTAAATTTTTTTGCAATTTTTTTTGGAATTTTCTTGCTCGGGTCGGGTGTGAACGGAATTCGGGACTAAATGTTTGTTATCTCTTTCCCTGGCTATCTCATCCCATTTTGGCTTAAAATAATACTGGAAAGAGGTTTCTTTAATTTTTTTGAAATTTTTTGCTTTTTTTTTTTGGAATTTTCTATCTTGGGTTGGGTAGGAACAGAATTCGGGACTAAAATTTCTTTTGTCACTTTCTCAGTCTATCTCATCTGGTTTAGGCTAAAAATAATGCCAGAAAGAGGTTTTTTAATTTTTTAAATTTTTTTTCAATTTCTTTCAGAATTTTCTTGCCCGGGTCGTGTATGGACGGAATTTGGGACTAAAATTTTTTTCTCGCTTTCTCGGCCTATCTCATCCCGTTTTGTCTAAAAATAATGCCGGAGAGAGGGTTTTTAATTTTTGAATTTTTTTGCAAAAATTTTCGAAATTTTCTTGCCCGGGTCGAGTATGAACGGAATTCGGGACTAAAATTTTTTTCTCGCTTTCTCGGCTTACCTCATCCCGTTATGGATAAAAATAATACCGGAAAATGGTTTTTTAATTTTTTGAATTTTTTTGCAAAATTTTTCGGAATTTTCTTGCCCGGGTCGTGTATGGACGGAATTCGGGACTAAAATTTTTTTCTCGCCTTCTCGGCATATCTCATCCCGTTTTGGCTAAAAATAATATCGGAAACAGGTTTCTTAATTTTTTTTTGCTATTTTTTTAGGAATTTTCTTGCCCGTTTCGGGTAGGAACGGAATTCGGGACTAAGATTTTATTTTCTCTTTCTCAGCCTCTCTCAACCCTTTTCGAATAGAAATAATGCCTGAGTTAACTTTTTTAATTTTATAAATTTTTTAGCTATTTTTTTGGAATTTTCTTGCCCGAGTCCTGTGTGAACGGAATTCAAGACAAATTTTTTCTTCCTTCTCTCCCTGGCTATCTCATCCCCTTTTGTCTAAAAATAATACTGGAAAGAGTTTTTTTAATTTTTTGAAAATTTTTGCTTTTTCTCACTTTCTTGGCCTATCTCATCCCGTTTAGGCAAAAAATAATACCGGAAAGATGTTTTTTAATTTTTTGAATTTTTTTGAAATTTCTTTCGGAATTTTCTTGCCCGGATCGTGTATGAACGGAATTCGGGACTAAAATTTTTTTCTCCCTTTCTCAGCCTATCTCATCCCGTTTTGGCAAAAAATAATGCCGGAAATAGTTTTTGAATTTTCTTGCAATTCTTTTCGGAATTTTCTTGCCGTGGTCGAGTATAAACGGGATTCGGGACTAAAATTTTTTTCTTACTTTCTTGGCCTCTCTCACCCCATTTTGGCTAAAAATAATGCCGGAGAGAGGTTTTTTAATTTTTTGAATTTTTTTGAAATTTCTTTCGGAATTTTCTTGCCCAGGTCGAATATGAATGGAATTCGGGACTAAAATTTTTTTTTTCTCTTTCTCGGCCTATCTCATCCCGTTTTCGCTAAAAATAATACTGGACTGTGGTTTTTTAATATTTTGATTTTTTTTGCAATTTCTTTCGGAATTTTCTTGCCCGGGTCGAGTATGGACGGAATTCGGGACTTCAATTTTTTCCCCGCTTTCTTGGCCTATCTCATCCCGTTTTGGCTAAAAATAATGCCGGAAATAGGTTTTTTAATTTTTTTACTATTTTTTTCGGAATTTTCTTGCCCGGCACGGGTAGGAACGGAATTCAGAACTAAAATTTTTTTTTCTCTTTCTCGGCCTCTCTCAACCGTTTTTGGATAGAAATAATGCCTGAGTTAACTTTTTTAATTTTTTGAAAGTTTTTGTTTTTTTTTTAGAATTTTCTATCTTGGGTTGGGTAGAAACAGAATTCGGGTCTAAAATTTTTTTTCTCACTTTCTCGGCCTATCTCATCCCGTTTAGGCTAAAAATAATACCGGAAAGTGGTTTTTTAATTTTTTTGCAATTTCATTCAGAATTTTCTTGCCCGGATCGAGTATGAACGAAATTCGGGACTAAAATTTTTTTTTCTCTTTCTAAGCCTGTCTCATCCCGTTTTGGCTAAAAATAATGCCGGAAAGTGATTTTTTAAATTTTTGAATTCTTTTGCTGTTTTTTTCGGAATTTTCTTGCCAGATTCGTGTAGGAACGGAATTCGGGAGTGAAATTTTTTTTTGTTCCCTTTCTTGACCTCTCTCAACCCTTTTTAGATTGAAATAACGTCAGAATTATGTTTTTTAATTTTTTAATTTTTTAATTTTTTTGCTATTTTTTTCGGAATTTTCTTGCTCGGGTTGAGTATGAACGGAATTCGGGACTAAAATTTTTTTTTCTCTTTCTCGGCCTATCCCATCCTGTTTTGGCTAAAAATAATGCTGGGAAGATGGTTTTTAATTTTTTGAATTTTTTTGCAAATTCTTACGGAATTTTCTTACCCGGGTCGAGTATGAACGGAATTCGGGACGAAAATTTTTTTCTCGCTTTCTCGGCCAATCTCATCCTGTTTTGGCTAAAAATAATGCTGGGAAATACGTTTTTGAATTTTTTTGCAATTTTTTTCGAATTCTTATTGCCCGGGTCGAGTGTGAATTGAATTTGGGTCTAAAATTTGTTTCCCGCTTTCTCGGCCTATCTCATCCCGTTTTGGCTAAAAATAATGCCGGAAATAGGTTTTTGAATTTTTTTGCAATTTTTTTCGGAATTTTCTTGCCATGGTCGAGTATTAACGGGATTCGGGACTAAAATTTTTTTCTTACTTTCTCGGCCTATCTCACCCCATTTTGGCTAAAAATATTTCCGGAGAGAGGTTTTTTTAATTTTTTGAATTTTTTTGCAATTTCTTTCGGAATTTTCTTGCCCTGGTCGAGTATGAATGGAATTCGGGACTAAAATTTTGTCCTCACTTTCTAGGCCTATTACATCCAGTTTTGGCGAAAATTAATGCTGGAAATAGGTTTTTGATTTTTTTTTCGGAATTTTCTTGCCACGGTCTAGTATTAACGGTATTCGGGACTAAAATTTTTTTCTCATTTTTTCGGCCTATCTCACCCCATTTTGGTTAAAAATAATGCTGGAGAGAGGTATTTTAATTTTTTGAATTTTTTTGCGAATTTTTTCGTAATTTTCATGCCCCGGTCGAATATGAACGGAATTCGGGACTAAATTTTTTTTTTCTCTTTCTCGGCCTCTCTCAACCCTTTCCGGATAGAAATAATGCCTGAGTTAACTTTTTTAATTTTTTATATTTTTTAGGTATTTTTTTTGGAATTTTCTTGCCGGGGTCGAGTTTGAACGAAATTCAGGATAAAAATGTTTTTCTCTCTTTCCCTGGCTATCTCATCCCCTTTTGGCGAAAAATAATAATGGAAAGAGGTTTTTTAGTTTTTTGAAATTTTTTGCTTTTTTTTTTTTGGAATTTTCTATCTTGGGTTGGGTCGAAACAGAATTCGGGTCTAAAATTTTTTTTCTCACTTTCTCGGCCTATATCATCCCGTTTAGGCCAAAATTAATACCGGAAATAGGTTTTTTAATTTTTTTCGAATTTTTTGCCCGGGTCGAGTATGAATTGAATTCGGGACTAAAATTTTTTTTTTCTCTTTCTCGGCCTCTCTCAACCCTTTTTGGATAAAAATAATGCCTGAGTTAACTTTTTTAATTTTTTAAATTTTTTTGCTATTTTTTTTGGAATTTTTTTGCCCGGGTTGAGTATACACGGAATTCGGGACTAAATGTTTTTTCTCGCTTTCTCGGCCTATCTCATCCCGTTTTGTCTAAAAATAATGCCGGAGAGAGGTTTTTTAATTTTTGAATTTTTTGCAAAATTTTTTGAAATTTTCTTGCCCAGGTCGAATATGAACGGAATTCGGGACTAAAATTTTTTTCTTGCTTTCTCGGCCTATCTCATCCCATTTTGACTAAAAATATTACCGGAAAGTGGTTTTTTAATTTTTTGAATTTTTTTGCAAAATTTTTCGGAATTTTCTTGGACGGGTCGAGTATGGACGGAATTCGGGACTAAAATTTTTTTCTCGCTTTCTCGGCCGTTTTGGCTAAAAATAATGTCGGAAATAGGTTTTTAATTTTTTTTGCTATTTTTTTCGGAATTTTCTTGCCCGTTTCGGGTAGGAACGGAATTCGGGACTAAGATTTTTTATTCTCTTTCTCAGCCTCTCTCAACCCTTTTCGAATAGAAATAATGCCTGAGTTAACTTTTTTAATTTTTTAAAATTTTTAGCTATTTTTTTTTGGAATTTTCTTGCCCGGGTCCAGTGTGAACGAAATTCAGGACAAAAAATTTTTTCTCTCTTTCCCTAGCTATCTCATCTCCTTTTGGCAAAAAATAATAATGGAAAGAGGTTTTTTAATTTTTTGAAATTTTTTGCTTTTTTTTTTTGGAATTTTCTATCTTGGGTTGGGTCGAAACAGAATTCGGGTCTAAAATTTTTTTTCTCACTTTCTCGGCCTATATCATCCCGTTTAGGCCAAAATTAATACCGGAAATAGGTTTTTGAATTTTTTTCGAATTTTTTTTGCCCGGGTCGAGTATGAATTGAATTCGGGACTAAAATTTTTTTCTCGCTTTCTCGGCCTATCTCATCCCGTTTTGGCTAAAAATAATGCCGGAAATAGGTTTTTGAATTTTTTTGCAATTTTTTTGGGAATTATCTTGCCATGGTCGAGTATTAACGAGATTCGGGACGAAAATTTTTTTCTCACTTTCTCGGCCTATCTCACCCCATTTTGGCTAAAAATAATGCCGGAGAGAGGTTGTTTAATTTTTTGAATTTTATTACGAATTTTTTCGGAATTTTCTTGCCCGGGTCTAAGATGAACGGAAGTCGGGACTAAAATTTTTTTTTTCTCTTTCTCGGCCTATCTCATCCCGTTTTGGCTAAAAATAATGGAGGAAAGAGGTTTTTTAATTTTTTGAATTTTTTTGCAATTTCTTTCGGAATTTTCTTGCCCGGGTCGAGTATGAATGGAATTCGGGACTAAAATTTTTTTCTCGCTTTCTCGGCCTATCTCATCCCGTTTTGGCTAAAAATAATGCTGGAAATAGGTTTTTGAATTTTTTTGCAATTTTTTTCGGAATTTTCATGCCCTGGTCGAGTATGAATTGAATTCTTGTCTAAAATTTTGTCCTCACTTTCTCGGCCTATCTCATCCCGTTTTGGCGAAAAATAATGCTGGAAATAGGTTTTTGAATTTTTTTGCAAATTTTTTCGGAATTTTCTTGCCACGGTTGAGTATTAACGGGATTCGGAACTAAAAATATTTTCTCATTTTCTCGGCCTATCTCATCCCATTTTGGTTAAAAATAATGCCGGCGAGAGGTTTTTTAATTTTTTGAATTTTTTTGCGAATTTTTTCGTAATTTTCATGCCCGGGTCGAATATGAACGGAATTCGGGACTAAATTTTTTTTTTCTCTTTCTCGGCCTCTCTCACCCCTTTTCGGATTGAAATAATGCCTGAGTTAACTTTTTTAATTTTTTATATTTTTTAGCTATTTTTTTTGGAATTTTCTTGCCCGGGTCCAGTGTGAACGAAATTCAGGACAAAATTTTTTTTTCTCTCTTTCCCTGGCTATCTCATCCCCTTTTGGCGAAAAATAATAATGGAAAGAGGTTTTTTAATTTTTTGAAATTTTTGCTTTTTTTTTTTGGAATTTTCTATCTTGGTTTGGATAGAAACCGAATTCGGGTCTAAAATTTTTTTCCTCACTTTCTCGGCCTATCTCATCCTATTTAGGCTATAATTAATACCAGAAAGAGGTTTTTTAATTTTTTGAATTTTTTTGCAATTTCTTTCGGAAATTTCTTGCCCGTATCGACTATGAACGGAATTCGGGAATAAAATTTTTTTCTCTCTTTCTGAGCCTATCTCATCCCGTTTTGGGTAAAAATAATACCGGAAAGTGGTTTTTTAATTTTTTGAATTTTTTTGCAATTTCTTTCTTAATTTTTTTGCCCGGGTCGAGTATGGTCAGAATTCGGGGCTAAAATTTTTTCCTCGCTTTGTCGGCCTACATCATCCCGTTTTGGCTAAAAATAATGCCGAAAATAGGCTTTTTAATTTTTTTGCTACTTTTTTTGGAATTTTCTTACCCAGCACGTTTAGGAACGAAATTCAGAACTAAATTTTTTTTTTCTTTTTCTCGGCCTCTCTCAACCCTTTTCGGATACAAATAATGCCTGAGTTAACTTTTTATATTTTTTTGCTATTTTTTTTGGTATTTTCTTGCCCGGGTCGAGTGTGAACGGAATTCGGGACTAAATGTTTTTTCTCTCTTTCCCTGGCTATCTCATCCCATTTTGGCTAAAAATAATGCTGGAAAGAGGTTTTTTTTTTTTTTTGGAATTTTCTATCTTGGGTTGGGTAGAAACACAATTCGGAACTAAATTTTTTTTCTCACTTTCTTGGCCTATCTCATCCCGTTTAGGCTAAAAATAATACCGGAAAGAGGTTTTTTATTTTTTTGAATTTTTTTGCAATTTCTTTCGGAATTTTCTTGCCCGGATCGAGTATGAACGGAATTCGGGACTAAAATTTTTTCCTCGCTTTCTCAGCCTGTCTCATCCCGTTTTGGCTAAAAATAATGCCGAAAATAGGCTTTTTAATTTTTTTGCTATTTTTTTTGGAATTTTCTTACCCGGCACGTTTAGGAACGGAATTCGGAACTAAAATTTTTTTTTCTCTTTCTCAACCTCTCTCAACCCTTTTCGGATACAAATAATGCCTGAGTTAACTTTTGTAATTTTTTAAATTTTTTTGCAATTTTTTTTGGAATTTTCTTGCTCGGGTCGGGTGTGAACGGAATTCCGGACTAAATGTTTTTTATCTCTTTCCCTGGCTATCTCATCCCATTTGGGCTTAAAATAATACTGGAAAGAGGTTTTTTTTAATTTTTTTGAAATTTTTTGCTTTTCTTTTTTGGAATTTTCTATCTTGGGTTGGGTAGGAACAGAATTCGGGACTAAAATTTTTTTTGTCACTTTCTCGGTCTATCTCATCCTGTTTAGGCTAAAAATAATGCCAGAAAGAGGTTTTTTAATTTTTTGAATTTTTTTGCAATTTCTTTCGGAATTTTCTTGCCCGGATCGAGTATGAACGGAATTCGGGACTAAAATTTTTTCCTCGCTTTCTCAGCCTGTCTCATCCCGTTTTGGCTAAAAATAATGCCGAAAATAGGCTTTTTAATTTTTTTGCTATTTTTTTTGGAATTTTCTTACCCGGCACGTTTAGGAACGGAATTCGGAACTAAAATTTTTTTTTCTCTTTCTCAGCCTCTCTCAACCCTTTTCGGATACAAATAATGCCTGAGTTAACTTTTGTAATTTTTTAAATTTTTTTGCAATTTTTTTTGGAATTTTCTTGCTCGGGTCGGGTGTGAACGGAATTCCGGACTAAATGTTTTTTATCTCTTTCCCTGGCTATCTCATCCCATTTGGGCTTAAAATAATACTGGAAAGAGGTTTTTTTTAATTTTTTTGAAATTTTTTGCTTTTCTTTTTTGGAATTTTCTATCTTGGGTTGGGTAGGAACAGAATTCGGGACTAAAATTTTTTTTGTCACTTTTTCGGTCTATCTCATCCTGTTTAGGCTAAAAATAATGCCAGAAAGAGGTTTTTTAATTTCTTAAATTTTTTTGCAATTTCTTTCAGAATTTTCTTGCCCGAGTCGTGTATGGACGGAATTCGGGACTAAAATTTTTTTCTCGCTTTCTCGGCCTATCTCATCCCGTTTTGTCTAAAAATAATGCCGGAGAGAGGTTTTTTAATTTTTGAATTTTTTTGCAAAAATTTTCGAAATTTTCTTGCCCAGGTCGAGTATGAACGGAATTCGGGACTAAATTTTTTTTCTCGCTTTCTCGGCTTACCTCATCCCGTTATGGCTAAAAATAATACCGGAAAATGGTTTTTTAATTTTTTGAATTTTTTTGCAAAATCTTTCGGAATTTTCTTGCCCGGGTCGAGTATGGACGGAATTCGGGACTAAAATTTTTTTCACACTTTCTCGGCTTACCTCATCCCGTTTTGGCTAAAAATAATACCGGAAAATGGTTTTTTAATTTTTTGAATTTTTTTGCAATTTCTTTCGGAATTTTCTTCCCCGGATCGTGTATAAACGGAATTCGGGACTAAAATTGTTTCCTCGCTTTCTCGGCCTATCTGACCCCATTTTGGCTAAAATAACGCCGGAGAGAGGTTGTTTAATTTTTTGAATTTTGTTGCGATTTTTTTCGGAATTTTCTGGCCCGGGTCGAATATGAACGGAATTCGGGACTGAAATTTTTTTTTTTCTCTTTCTCGGCCAATCTCATCCCGTTTTGGCTAAAAATAATGCTGGAAATAGGTTTTTGAATTTTATGAATTTTTTTGCCATTTCTTCCGGAATTTTCTTGCCCGAGTCGAGTATGGACGGAATTCGGGACTAAAATTTTTGTCTTTCTTTCCCGGCCTATGTCATCCCGTTTTGGATAAAAATAATACCAGAAAGTGGTTTTTTAATTTTTTGAATTTTTTTGCAATTTCTTTCGGAATTTTCTTGCCCGGGTCGAGTATGAACAGAATTCAGGACTAAAATTTTTTTCTCGCTTTCTCGGCCTATCTCATTCCGTTTTGGCTAAAAATAATGCTGGAAATAGGTTTTTGAATTTTTTTGCAGTTTTTTTCGGAATTTTCTTGCCCGGGTCGAGTATGAATTGAATTCTTGTCTAAAATTTTGTCCTCACTTTCTCGGCCTATCTCATCCCGTTTTGGCGAAAAATAATGATGGAAATAGTTTTTGAATTTTTTTGCAATTTTTTTCGGCATTTTCTTGCCACGGTCGAGTATTAACGGGATTCGGGACTAAAATTTTTTTCTCATTTTCTTGGCCTATCTCACCCCATTTTGGTTTAAAATAATGCCGGAGAGAGGTTTTTTAATTTTTTGAATTTTTTTGCGAATTTTTTCGTAATTTTCATGCCCGGGTCGAATATGAACGGAATTCGGGACTAAATTTTATTTTTCTCTTTCTCGGCCTCTCTAAACCCTTTCCGGATAGAAATAATGCCTGAGTTAACTTTTTTAATTTTTTATATTTTTTAGCTATTTTTTTTAGAATTTTCTTCTCCGGGTCCAGTGTGAACGAAATTCAGGACAAAAATTTTTTTCTCTCTTTCCCTGGCTATCTCAATTTTTTTTGGCGAAAAATAATAATGGAAAGAGGTTTTTTAATTTTTTGAAATTTTTCGCGTTTTTTTTTTTTTGGAATTTTCTATCTTGGGTTGGGTCGAAACAGAATTCGGGTCTAAAATTTTTTTCCTCACTTTCTCCGCCTATCTCATCCCGTTTAGTCTAAAATTAATACCGGAAAGAGGTTTTTTAATTTTTTGAATTTTTTTGCAATTTCTTTCGGAATTTTCTTGCCCGGGTCTTGTATGGTCGGAATTCGAGACTAAAATTTTTTTCTCGCTTTCTCGGCCTATCTCATCCCGTTTTGGCTAAAAATAATGCCGGAAATAGGTTTTTGAATTTTTTTGCAGTTTTTTTCGGAATTTTCTTGCCATGGTCGAGTATTAACGGGATTCAGGGCTAAAATTTTTTTCTCACTTTCTCGGCCTATCTGACCCCATTCTGGCTAAAATAACGCCGGAGAGAGGTGTTTAATTTTTTGAATTTTGTTACAATTTTTTTCGGAATTTTCTTGTCCGGGTCGAATATGAACGGAATTCGGGACTAAAATTTTTTTTTTCTCTTTCTCGGCCAATCTCATCCCGTTTTGGCTAAAAATACTGCTGGAAATAGGTTTTTGAATTTTTTAGCCAATTCTTTCGGAATTTTCTTGCCCGAGTAGAGTATGGACGGAATTCGGGACTAAAATTTTTGTCTTTCTTTCCCGGCCTATGTCATCCCGTTTTGGATAAAAATAATACCAGAAAGTGGTTTTTTAATTTTTTGAATTTTTTTGCAATTTCTTTCGGAATTTTCTTGCCCGGATCGAGTATGAACGGAATTCGGGACTAAAGTTTTTTTCTCTCTTTCTGAGCCTATCTCATCCCGTTTTGGGTAAAAATAATACTGGAAAGTGGTTTTTTAATTTTTTGATGTTTTTTGCAATTTCTTTCGGAATTTTCTTGCCCGGGTCGAGTATGGTCGGAATTCGGGGCTAAAATTTTTTCATCGCTTTCTCGGCCTGTCTCATCCCGTTTCGGCTAAAAATAATGCCGAAAATAGGCTTTTTAATTTTTTTGCTATTTTTTTTGGAATTTTCTTACCCGGCACGTTTAGGAACGGAATTCGGAACTAAAATTTTTTTTTCTCTTTCTCAGCCTCTCTCAACCCTTTTCGGATACAAATAATGCCTGAGTGTTTTGTAATTTTTTAAATTTTTTTGCAATTTTTTTTGGAATTTTCTTGCTCGTGTCGGGTGTGAACGGAATTCGGGACTAAATGTTTGTTATCTCTTTCCCTGGCTATCTCATCCCATTTTGGCTTAAAATAATACGGGAAAGAGGTTTCTTTAATTTTTTTGAAATTTTTTGCTTTTTTTTTTTGGAATTTTCTATCTTGGGTTGGGTAGGAACAGAATTCGGGACTAAAATTTCTTTTGTCACTTTCTCGGTCTATCTCATCTGGTTTAGGCTAAAAATAATGCCAGAAAGAGGTTTTTTAATTTTTTAATTTTTTTGCTATTTTTTTCGGAATTTTCTTGCTCGGGTTGAGTATGAACGGAATTCGGGACTAAAATTTTTTTTTCTCTTTCTCGGCCTATCCCATCCCGTTTTGGCTAAAAATAATGCTGGGAAGATGGTTTTTAATTTTTTGAATTTTTTTGCAAATTCTTACGGAATTTTCTTACCCGGGTCGAGTATGAACGGAATTCGGGACGAAAATTTTTTTCTCGCTTTCTCGGCCAATCTCATCCTGTTTTGGCTAAAAATAATGCTGGGAAATACGTTTTTGAATTTTTTTGCAATTTTTTTCGAATTCTTATTGCCCGGGTCGAGTGTGAATTGAATTTGGGTCTAAAATTTGTTTCCCGCTTTCTCGGCCTATCTCATCCCGTTTTGGCTAAAAATAATGCCGGAAATAGGTTTTTGAATTTTTTTGCAATTTTTTTCGGAATTTTCTTGCCATGGTCGAGTATTAACGGGATTCGGGACTAAAATTTTTTTCTTACTTTCTCGGCCTATCTCACCCCATTTTGGCTAAAAATATTTCCGGAGAGAGGTTTTTTTAATTTTTTGAATTTTTTTGCAATTTCTTTCGGAATTTTCTTGCCCTGGTCGAGTATGAATGGAATTCGGGACTAAAATTTTGTCCTCACTTTCTAGGCCTATTACATCCAGTTTTGGCGAAAATTAATGCTGGAAATAGGTTTTTGATTTTTTTTTCGGAATTTTCTTGCCACGGTCTAGTATTAACGGTATTCGGGACTAAAATTTTTTTCTCATTTTTTCGGCCTATCTCACCCCATTTTGGTTAAAAATAATGCTGGAGAGAGGTATTTTAATTTTTTGAATTTTTTTGCGAATTTTTTCGTAATTTTCATGCCCCGGTCGAATATGAACGGAATTCGGGACTAAATTTTTTTTTTCTCTTTCTCGGCCTCTCTCAACCCTTTCCGGATAGAAATAATGCCTGAGTTAACTTTTTTAATTTTTTATATTTTTTAGGTATTTTTTTTGGAATTTTCTTGCCGGGGTCGAGTTTGAACGAAATTCAGGATAAAAATGTTTTTCTCTCTTTCCCTGGCTATCTCATCCCCTTTTGGCGAAAAATAATAATGGAAAGAGGTTTTTTAGTTTTTTGAAATTTTTTGCTTTTTTTTTTTTGGAATTTTCTATCTTGGGTTGGGTCGAAACAGAATTCGGGTCTAAAATTTTTTTTCTCACTTTCTCGGCCTATATCATCCCGTTTAGGCCAAAATTAATACCGGAAATAGGTTTTTTAATTTTTTTCGAATTTTTTGCCCGGGTCGAGTATGAATTGAATTCGGGACTAAAATTTTTTTTTTCTCTTTCTCGGCCTCTCTCAACCCTTTTTGGATAAAAATAATGCCTGAGTTAACTTTTTTAATTTTTTAAATTTTTTTGCTATTTTTTTTGGAATTTTTTTGCCCGGGTTGAGTATACACGGAATTCGGGACTAAATGTTTTTTCTCGCTTTCTCGGCCTATCTCATCCCGTTTTGTCTAAAAATAATGCCGGAGAGAGGTTTTTTAATTTTTGAATTTTTTGCAAAATTTTTCGAAATTTTCTTGCCCAGGTCGAATATGAACGGAATTCGGGACTAAAATTTTTTTCTTGCTTTCTCGGCCTATCTCATCCCATTTTGACTAAAAATATTACCGGAAAGTGGTTTTTTAATTTTTTGAATTTTTTTGCAAAATTTTTCGGAATTTTCTTGGACGGGTCGAGTATGGACGGAATTCGGGACTAAAATTTTTTTCTCGCTTTCTCGGCCGTTTTGGCTAAAAATAATGTCGGAAATAGGTTTTTAATTTTTTTTGCTATTTTTTTCGGAATTTTCTTGCCCGTTTCGGGTAGGAACGGAATTCGGGACTAAGATTTTTTATTCTCTTTCTCAGCCTCTCTCAACCCTTTTCGAATAGAAATAATGCCTGAGTTAACTTTTTTAATTTTTTAAAATTTTTAGCTATTTTTTTTTGGAATTTTCTTGCCCGGGTCCAGTGTGAACGAAATTCAGGACAAAAAATTTTTTCTCTCTTTCCCTAGCTATCTCATCTCCTTTTGGCAAAAAATAATAATGGAAAGAGGTTTTTTAATTTTTTGAAATTTTTTGCTTTTTTTTTTTGGAATTTTCTATCTTGGGTTGGGTCGAAACAGAATTCGGGTCTAAAATTTTTTTTCTCACTTTCTCGGCCTATATCATCCCGTTTAGGCCAAAATTAATACCGGAAATAGGTTTTTGAATTTTTTTCGAATTTTTTTTGCCCGGGTCGAGTATGAATTGAATTCGGGACTAAAATTTTTTTCTCGCTTTCTCGGCCTATCTCATCCCGTTTTGGCTAAAAATAATGCCGGAAATAGGTTTTTGAATTTTTTTGCAATTTTTTTGGGAATTATCTTGCCATGGTCGAGTATTAACGAGATTCGGGACGAAAATTTTTTTCTCACTTTCTCGGCCTATCTCACCCCATTTTGGCTAAAAATAATGCCGGAGAGAGGTTGTTTAATTTTTTGAATTTTATTACGAATTTTTTCGGAATTTTCTTGCCCGGGTCTAAGATGAACGGAAGTCGGGACTAAAATTTTTTTTTTCTCTTTCTCGGCCTATCTCATCCCGTTTTGGCTAAAAATAATGGAGGAAAGAGGTTTTTTAATTTTTTGAATTTTTTTGCAATTTCTTTCGGAATTTTCTTGCCCGGGTCGAGTATGAATGGAATTCGGGACTAAAATTTTTTTCTCGCTTTCTCGGCCTATCTCATCCCGTTTTGGCTAAAAATAATGCTGGAAATAGGTTTTTGAATTTTTTTGCAATTTTTTTCGGAATTTTCATGCCCTGGTCGAGTATGAATTGAATTCTTGTCTAAAATTTTGTCCTCACTTTCTCGGCCTATCTCATCCCGTTTTGGCGAAAAATAATGCTGGAAATAGGTTTTTGAATTTTTTTGCAAATTTTTTCGGAATTTTCTTGCCACGGTTGAGTATTAACGGGATTCGGAACTAAAAATATTTTCTCATTTTCTCGGCCTATCTCATCCCATTTTGGTTAAAAATAATGCCGGCGAGAGGTTTTTTAATTTTTTGAATTTTTTTGCGAATTTTTTCGTAATTTTCATGCCCGGGTCGAATATGAACGGAATTCGGGACTAAATTTTTTTTTTCTCTTTCTCGGCCTCTCTCACCCCTTTTCGGATTGAAATAATGCCTGAGTTAACTTTTTTAATTTTTTATATTTTTTAGCTATTTTTTTTGGAATTTTCTTGCCCGGGTCCAGTGTGAACGAAATTCAGGACAAAATTTTTTTTTCTCTCTTTCCCTGGCTATCTCATCCCCTTTTGGCGAAAAATAATAATGGAAAGAGGTTTTTTAATTTTTTGAAATTTTTGCTTTTTTTTTTTGGAATTTTCTATCTTGGTTTGGATAGAAACCGAATTCGGGTCTAAAATTTTTTTCCTCACTTTCTCGGCCTATCTCATCCTATTTAGGCTATAATTAATACCAGAAAGAGGTTTTTTAATTTTTTGAATTTTTTTGCAATTTCTTTCGGAAATTTCTTGCCCGTATCGACTATGAACGGAATTCGGGAATAAAATTTTTTTCTCTCTTTCTGAGCCTATCTCATCCCGTTTTGGGTAAAAATAATACCGGAAAGTGGTTTTTTAATTTTTTGAATTTTTTTGCAATTTCTTTCTTAATTTTTTTGCCCGGGTCGAGTATGGTCAGAATTCGGGGCTAAAATTTTTTCCTCGCTTTGTCGGCCTACATCATCCCGTTTTGGCTAAAAATAATGCCGAAAATAGGCTTTTTAATTTTTTTGCTACTTTTTTTGGAATTTTCTTACCCAGCACGTTTAGGAACGAAATTCAGAACTAAATTTTTTTTTTCTTTTTCTCGGCCTCTCTCAACCCTTTTCGGATACAAATAATGCCTGAGTTAACTCTTTATATTTTTTTGCTATTTTTTTTGGTATTTTCTTGCCCGGGTCGAGTGTGAACGGAATTCGGGACTAAATGTTTTTTCTCTCTTTCCCTGGCTATCTCATCCCATTTTGGCTAAAAATAATGCTGGAAAGAGGTTTTTTTTTTTTTTTTTTTTTTTTTTTTGTAATTTTTTGCTTTTTTTTTTTTTTTTGGAATTTTCTATCTTGGGTTGGGTAGGAACAGAATTCGGGACTAAAATTTTTTTTCTCACTTTCTTGGCCTATCTCATCCCGTTTAGGCTAAAAATAATGCCAGAAAGAGGTTTTTTAGTTTTTTGAATTTTTTTGCAATTTCTTTCAGAATTTTCTTGCCCGGGTCGAGTATTGACGGAATTCGGGTCTAAAATTTTTTTCTCGCTTTCTCGGCCTATCTCATCGAGTTTTGTCTAAAAATAATGCCGGAGAGAGGTTTTTTAATTTTTGAATTTTTTTGCATAAATTTTCGGAATTTTCTTACCCTGGTCGAATATGAACGGATTTCAGGACTAATATTTTTTTCTTGCTTTCTTGGCCTATCTCATCCCATTTTGGCTAAAAATAATACTGGAAAGTAGTTTTTTAATTTTTTGAATTTATTTTGCAAAATTTTTCGGAATTTTCTTGCCCGGGTCGAGTATGGACGGAATTCGGGACTAAAATTTTTTTCTCGCTTTCTCGGCCTATCTCATCCCGTTTTAGCCAAAAGTAATGTCGGAAATAGGTTTTTTAATTTTGTTTGCTATTTTTTTCGAAATTTTCTTGCCCGTTTCGGGTAGGAACGGAATTCGGGACTAAGATTTTTTTTTTCTCTTTCTCAGCCTCTCTCAACCCTTTTCGAATAGAAATAATGCCTGAGTTAACTTTTTTAATTTTATAAATTTTTTAGCTATTTTTTTTGGAATTTTCTTGCTCGAGTCCAGTGTGTACGGAATTGAAGACAAAATTTTTTTTCCCTCTCTCCCTGGCTCCCTGGCTATCTCATCCCCTTTTGCCTAAAAATAATACTGGAAAGAGTTTTTTTAATTTTTTGAAAATTTTAGCTTTTTTTTTTGCCCTTTTCTATCTTGGGTTGGGTAGAAACAGAATTCGGGACTAAAATTTTTTTTCTCACTTTCTCGACTTATCTCATCCCGTTTAGGCTAAAAATAATACCGAAAAGAGGTTTTTTAATTTTTTGAATTTTTTTTCAATTTCTTTCGGATTTTTCTTGCCCAGATCGAGTATGAACTGAATTTGGGACTAAAATTTTTTTCTTGCTTTCTCGGCCTATCTCATCCCGTTTTGGCTAGAAATAATGCTGGAAATAGTTTTTGAATTTTCTTGCAATTTTTTTCGGAATTTTCTTGCCGTGGTCGAGTATTAACTGGATTCGGGACTAAAATTTTTTTCTCACTTTCTCGGCCTGTCTCACCCCATTTTGGCTAAAAATAATGCCGGAGAGAGGTTTTTTAATTTTTTGAATTTTTTTGCGAATTTTTTCGGAATTTTCTTGACCGGGTCGAATATGAACGGAATTCGGGACTAAAATTTTTTTTCTCTCTTTCTCCACCTATCTTATCCCCGTTTTCGCTAAAAATAATACCGGAAAGTGGTTTTTTAATTTTTTGAATTTTTTTGCAAATTTTTTCGGAATTTTCTTGCCACGGTTGAGTATTAACGGGATTCGGGACATTTTCCCATTTTCTCGGCCTATCTCACCCCATTTTGGATAAAAATAATGCCGGAGAGAGGTTTTTTAGTTTTTTGAATTTTTTTGCGAATTTTTTCGTAATTTTCATGCCCGGGTCGAATATGAACGGAATTCGGGACTAAATTTTTTTTTTTTCTCTTTCTCGGCCTCTCTCAACCCTTTTCGGATAGAAATAATGCCTGAGTTAACTTTTTTAATTTTTTATATTTTTTAGCTACTTTTTTTGGAATTTTCTTGCCCGGGTCCAGTGTGAACGAAATTCAGGACAAAATTTTTTTTCTCTCTTTCCCTGGCTATCTCATCCCCTTTTGGCGAAAAATAATAATGGAAAGAGGTTTTTTAATTTTTTGAAATTTTTGCTTTTTTTTTTTGGAATTTTCTATCTTGGGTTGGGTAGAAACCGAATTCGGTTCTAAAATTTTTTTCCTCACTTTCTCGCCCTATCTCATCCTATTTAGGCTAAAATGAATACCAGAAAGAGGTTTTTTAATTTTTTGAATTTTTTTGCAATTTCTTTCTTAATTTTTTTGCCCGGGTCGAGTATGGTCAGAATTCGGGGCTAAAATTTTTTCCTCGCTTTCTCGGCCTATATCATCCCGTTTTGGCTAAAAATAATGCCGAAAATAGGCTTTTTAATTTTTTTGCTACTTTTTTTGGAATTTTCTTACCCAGCACGTTTAGGAACGAAATTCGGAGCTAAATTTTTTTTTTCTTTTTCTCGGCCTCTCTCAACCCTTTTCGGATACAAAGAATGCCTGAGTTAACATTTTAAATTTTTTTGCTATTTTTTTTGGTATTTTCTTGCCCGGGTCGAGTGTGAACGGAATTCGGGACTAAATGTTTTTTCTCTCTTTCCCTGGCTATCTCATCCCATTTTGGCTAAAAATAATGCTGGAAAGAGGTTTTTTTTTTTTTTTTTTTTTTTTTTTTTTTTGCTTTTTTCTTTTTTTTGGAATTTTCTATCTTGGGCTGGGTAGGAACAGAATTCGGGACTAAAATTTTTTTTCTCAGTTTCTCGGCCTATCTCATCCCGTTTAGGCTAAAAATAATGCCAGAAAGAGGTTTTTTAATTTTTTGAATTTTTTTGCAATTTCTTTCAGAATTTTCTTGCCCGGGTTGAGTATGGACGGAATTCGGGTCTAAAATTTTTTTCTCGCTTTCTCGGCCTATCTCATCGCGTTTTGTCTAAAAATAATGCCAGAGAGAGGTTTTTTAATTTTTGAATTTTTTTGCAAAAATTTTTGGAATTTTCTTACCCTGGTCGAATATGAACGGAAATCGGGACTAATATTTTTTTCTCGCTTTCTCGGCCTATCTCATCCCGTTTTGGCTAGAAATAATGCTGGAAATAGTTTTTGAATTTTCATGCAATTTTTTTCGGAATTTTCTTGCTGTGGTCGAGTATTAACGGGATTCGGGACTAAAATTTTTTTCTCACTTTCTCGGCCTGTCTCACCCCATTTTGTCTAAAAATAATGCCGGAGAGAGGTTTTTTAATTTTTTGAATTTTTTTGCGAATTTTTTCGGAATTTTCTTGCCCGGGTCGAATATGAACGGAATTCGGGACTAAAATTTTTTTCTCTCTTTCTCTGCCTATCTTATCCCCGTTTTCGCTAAAAAAAATACCGGAAAGTGGTTTTTTAATTTTTTGAATTTTTTTGCAATTTCTTTCGGAATTTTCTTGCCCAGGTCGAGTATGGACGGAATTCGGGACTACAATTTTTTCCCCGCTTTCTCGGCCTATCTCATCCCGTTTTGGCTAAAAATAATGCTGGAAATAGGTTTTTTAATTCTTTTACTATTTTTTTCGGAATTTTCTTGCCCAGCACGGGTAGGAACGGAATTCGGAACTAAAATTTTTTTTTTCTCTTTCTCGGCCTCTCTCAACCCTTTTCGGATAGAAATAATGCCTGAGTTAACTTTTTTAATTTTTTGAATGTTTTTGCTTTTTTTTTTGGAATTTTCTATCTTGAGTTGGGTAGAAACAGAATTCGGGTCTAAAATTTTTTTTCTCACTTTCTCGGCCTATCTCATCCCGTTTAGGCTAAAAATAATACCGGAAAGTGGTTTTTTAATTTTTTTGCAAATTCTTTCTAGAATTTTCTTGCCCGGATCGAGTACGAACGGAATTCGGGACTAAAATTTTTTTTTTTTCTCTTTCTTAGCCTGTCTCATCAGGTTTTGGCTAAAAATAATGCCGGAAAGTGATTTTTAATTTTTTGAATTCTTGTGCTATTTTTTTTCGGAATTTTCCTGCCAGATTCGTGTAGGAACGGAATTCGGGAGTGAATTTTTTTTTTCTGTTTCTTGACCTCTCTCAACCCTTTTTAGATAGAAATAACGTCGGAATTAAGTTTTTTAATTTTTTTAATTTTATTGCTATTTTTTTCGAAATTTTCTTGCCCGGGTCGAGTATGAACGGAATTCGGGACTAAAATTTTTTTTTCTCTTTCTCGGCCTATCCCATCCCGTTTTGGCTAAAAATAATGCTGGAAAGAGGTTTTTTAATTTTTTGAATTTTTTTGCAATTTCTTATGGAATTTTCTTACCCAGGTCGAGTATGAACGGAATTCGGGACGAAAATTTTTTTCTCGCTTTCTCAGCCAATCTCATCTCGTTTTGGCTAAAAATAATGCTGGAAATAGGTTTTTGAATTTTTTTGCTACTTTTTTCGAATTCTTTTTGCCCGGGTCGAGTGTGAATGAAATTTGGGACTAAAATTTGTTACCCGCTTTCTCGGCCTATCTCATCCCGTTTTGGCTAAAAATAATGCCGTAAATAGGTTTTTGAATTTTTTTGCAATTTTTTTCGGAATTTTCTTGCCATGGTCGAGTATTAACGGGATTCGGGACTAAAATTTTTTTCTCACTTTCTCGGCCTATCTCACCCCATTTTGGGTAAAAATAATACCGGAAAGTGGTTTTTTAATTTTTTGAATTTTTTTTGCAATTTCTTTCTTAATTTTTTTGCCCGAGTCGAGTATGGTCAGAATTCAGGGCTAAAATTTTTTTCTCGCTTTCTCGGCCTATCTCATCCCGTTTTGGCTAAAAGTAATGCTGGAAACAGGTTTTTGAATTGTTTTGCAATTTCTTTCGGAATTTTCTTACCCGGGCCAACTATGAACGGAATTCGGGACTAAAATTTTTTTCTCGCTTTCTCGGCCTATCTCATCCCGTTTTGGCTAAAAGTAATGTTGAAAAGAGGTTTTTTAATTTTTTGAATGTTTTTGCAATTTTTTTCGGAATTTTCTTACCCGGGCCGAGTATGAACGGAATTCGGGACTAAAATTTTTTTCCCGCTTTCTCGGCCTATCTCATCCCGTTTTGGCTAAAAGTAATGCTGGAAACAGGTTTTTGAATTTTTTTGCGAATATTTTCGGAATGTTCTTGCCCTGGTCTAGTATTAACGGGATTCAAGACTAAAATTGTTTTCTCACTTTCTCGGCCTATCTCCCCCCGTTTTGGCTAAAAATAATGGCGGAGTGAGGTTTCTTAATTTTTTGAATTTTTTTGCGAATTTTCTCGTAATTTTCTTGCCCGGGTCGAATATAAACGGAATTCGGGACTAAAATTTGTTTCTCTCTTTCTCGGCCGATCTCATCCCGTTCTGGCTAAAATTAATACCGGAAAGTGGTTTTTTAATTTTTTGAATTTTTTTGCAATTTCTTTCGGAATTTTCTTACCTGGGTCGAGTATGGACGGAATCCGGGACTAAAATATTTTCCTCGCTTTATCAGCCAATCTCATCCTGTTTTGGCTCCAAATAATGCTGGAAAAAGGTTTTTGAATTTTTTTTCTATTTTTTTCGGAATTTTCTTGCTCGGGTCGACTATGGACGGAATTCGGGACTAAAATATTTTCCTCGCTTTCTTGGCCAATCTCATCCTGTTTTGGCCATAAATAATGCTGGAAAGAGGTTTTTTAATTTTTTGAATTTTTTAGCAATTTCTTTCGGAATTTTCTTGACTTGGTCGAGTGTGGACGGAATTCAGGACTAAAATTTTTTCCTCGCTTTCTCGGCCTATCTCTTCCCATTTTGGCTAAAAATAATGCTGGAGAGAGGTTTTTTAATTTTTTTAATTTTTTTGCAATTTCTTTCGGAATTTTCTTGCCCGGACCGAGTATGAACGGAATTCAGGACCAAAATTTTTTTTTCTCTTTCTCAGCCTATCTCATCCTGTTTTGGCTAAAAATATTGCCGGAAAGTGATTTTTTAATTTTTTTAATTTTTTTGCAATTTCTTTCGGAATTTTCTTGCCCGGGTCGAGTATGGACGGAATTCGGGATTAAAATATTTTCCTCGCTTTCTCAGCCTATCTCATCCCGTTTTGGCTCTAAATAATGCTGGAAAGAGGTTTTTTAATTTTTTTACTATTTTTTTCGGAATTTTCTTGCCCGGGTCGAGTATGGACGGAATTCGGGACTAAAATATTTTCCTCGCTTTCTCGGCCTATCTCTTCCCATTTTGGCAAAAAATAATGCAGGAGAGAGGTTTTTTAATTTTTTGAATTTTTTTTCGAATTTTTTCGG
The DNA here is from genome assembly GCF_001633185.2 of Quercus lobata. Classification (NCBI taxonomy): domain Eukaryota; kingdom Viridiplantae; phylum Streptophyta; class Magnoliopsida; order Fagales; family Fagaceae; genus Quercus; species Quercus lobata. The sequence goes on from NW_022154730.1 coordinate 79,883, forward strand.
AATGTTCTTACCCTGGTCGGGTATTAACGGGATCCGGGACTAATATTTTTTTCTCACTTTCTCGGCCGACCTCGCCCCGTTTTGGCTAAAAATAATGGCGGAAAGAGGTTTTTTAATTTTTGAATTTTTTTGCAAATTTTTTCGGAATTTTCTTGCCCGGGTCGAATATGAACGGAATTAGGGACTAAATTTTTTTTTTCTCTTTCTCGGCCTATCCCATCCCGTTATGGCTAAAAATAATGCTAGAAAGAGGTTTTTTAATTTTTTGAATTTTTTTGCAATTTCTTATGGAATTTTCTTACCCGGGTCGAGTATGAACGGAATTCGGGACGAAAATTTTTTTCTCGCTTTCTCGGCCTATCTCATCTCGTTTTGGCTAAAAATAATGCTGGAAATAGGTTTTTGAATTTTTTTGCTAATTTTTTCGAATTCTTTTTGCCCGGGTCGAGCGTGAATTAAATTTGGGACTAAAATTTGTTACCCGCTTTCTCGGGCTATCTCATCCCGTTTTGGCTAAAAATAATGCCGGAAATAGGTTTTTGAATTTTTTTGCAATTTTTTTCGGAATTTTCTTGCCATGGTCTAGTGTTAACGGGATTCGGGACTAAAATTTTTTTCTCACTTTCTCGGCCTATCTCACCCCATTTTGGCTAAAATTAATGCCGGAAATAGGTTTTTGATTTTTTTTGCAATTTTTTTCGGAATTTTCCTGCCATGGTCGAGTATTAACAGGATTCGGGACTAAAATTTTTTTCCCCATTTTCGCTAAAAATAATGCCGGAGAGAGGTTGTTTAATTTTTTGACTTTTTTTGCGAATTTTTTCGGAATTTTCTTGCCCGGGTGGAATATGCACGGAATTCGGGGCTAAAATTTTTTTTTCTCTTTCTCGGCCTATCTCATCCCGTTTTGGCTAAAAATAATGCTGGAAATAGGTTTTTGAATTTTTTTGCAATTTTTTTTCGGAATTTTCATGCACGGGTCGAGTATGAATTGAATTCTTGTCTAAAATTTTGTCCTCACTTTCTCGGCCTATCTCATCCCGTTTTGGCGAAAAATAATTCTGGAAATAGGTTTTTGAATTTTTTTGCAAATTTTTTCGGAATTTTCTTGCCACGGTTGAGTATTAACGGGATTTGGGACTAAAATTTTTTTCTCATTTTCTCGGCTTATCTCACCCCATTTTGGTTAAAAATAATGCCGGAGAGAGGTTTTTTAATTTTTTGAATTTTTTTGCGAATTTTTTCGTAATTTTCATGCCCGGGTCGAATATGAACGGAATTTGGGACTAAATTTTTTTTTCTCTTTCTCGGCCTCTCTCAACCCTTTTCGGATAGAAATAATGCTTGAGTTAACTTTTTTAATTTTTTATATTTTTTAGCTATTTTTTTTGGAATTTTCTTGCCCGGGTCCAGTGTGATAGAAATTCAGGACAAAATTTTTTTTCTCTCTTTCCCTGGCTATCTCATCTCCTTTTGGCGAAAAATAATAATGGAAAGAGGTTTTTTAATTTTTTGAAATTTTTGCTTTTTTTTTTTTTGAATTTTCTATCTTGGGTTGGGTTTACCGAATTCGGGTCTAAAATTTTTTTTCTCACTTTCTCGGCTTATCTCATCCTATTTAGGCTAAAATTAATACCAGAAAGAGGTTTTTTAATTTTTTGAATTTTTTTTGCAATTTCTTTCCGAAATTTCTTGCCCGTATCGACTATGAACGGAATTCGGGAATAAAATTTTTTTCTCTCTTTCTGAGCCTATCTCATCCCGTTTTGGGTAAAAATAATACCGGAAAGTGGTTTTTTAATTTTTTGAATTTTTTTGCAATTTCTTTCTTAATTTTTTTGCCCGAGTCGAGTATGGTCAGAATTCAGGGCTAAAATTTTTTCCTCGCTTTCTCGGCCTATCTCATCCCGTTTTGGCTAAAAATAACGCCGAAAATAGGCTTTTTAATTTTTTTGCTACTTTTTTTGGAATTTTCTTACCCAGCACGTTTAGGAATGAAATTCGGAAATAAATTTTTTTTTTCTTTTTCTCGGCCTCTCTCAACCCTTTTCGGATACAAATAAAGCCTGAGTTAACTTTTTAAATTTTTTAAATTTTTTTGCTATTTTTTTTGGTATTTTCTTGCCTGGGTCGAGTGTGAACGGAATTCGGGACTAAATGTTTTTTCTCTCTTTCCCTGGCTATCTCATCCCATTTTGGCTAAAAATAATGCTGGAAAGAGGTTTTTTTTTTTTTTTTTTTGGAATTTTCTATCTTGGGTTGGGTAGGAACAGAATTCGGGACTAAAATTTTTTTTCTCACTTTCTCGTCCTATCTCATCCCGTTTAGGCTAAAAATAATGCTGGAAAAAGGTTTTTTAATTTTTTTTAATTTTTTTGCAATTTCTTTCGGAATTTTCTTACTCGGGTCGGCTATGGACGGAATTCGGGACTAAAATTTTTTTCTCGCTTTCTCGGCCTATCTCATCCCGTTTTGGCTAAAAGTAATGTTGAAAAGAGGTTTTTTAATTTTTTGAATGTTATTGCAATTTTTTTCGGAATTTTCTTATCCGGGCCGAGTATGAACGGAATTCGGGACTAAAATTTTTTTCCCGCTTTCTCGGCCTATCTCATCCCGTTTTGGCTAAAAGTAATGCTGGAAACAGGTTTTTGAATTTTTTTGCGAATATTTTCGGAATGTTCTTGCGCTGGTCTAGTATTAACGGGATTCAAGACTAAAATTGTTTTCTCACTTTCTCGGCCTATCTCCCCCCGTTTTGGCTAAAAATAATGGCGGAGTGAGGTTTCTTAATTTTTTGAATTTTTTTGCGAATTTTCTCGTAATTTTCTTGCCCGGGTCGAATATAAACGGAATTCGGGACTAAAATTTGTTTCTCTCTTTCTCGGCCGATCTCATCCCATTCTGGCTAAAATTAATACCGTAAAGTGGATTTTTAATTTTTTGAATTTTTTTGCAATTTCTTTCGGAATTTTATTACCCGGGTCGAGTATGGACGGAATCCGGGACTAAAATATTTTCCTCGCTTTATCAACCAATCTCATCCTGTTTTGGCTCCAAATAATGCTGGAAAAAGGTTTTTGAATTTTTTTTCTATTTTTTTCGGAATTTTCTTGCTCGGGTCGACTATGGACGGAATTCGGGACTAAAATATTTTCCTCGCTTTCTCGGCCAATCTCATCCTGTTTTGGCCATAAATAATGCTGGAAAGAGGTTTTTTAATTTTTTGAATTTTTTAGCAATTGCTTTCGGAATTTTCTTGACTTGGTCGAGTGTGGACGGAATTCGGGACTAAAATTTTTTCCTCGCTTTCTCGGCCTATCTGTTCCCATTTTGGCTAAAAATAATGCTGGAAAGAGGTTTTTTAATTTTTTGAATTTTTTTGCGAATTTTTTCGTAATTTTCTTGCTCGGGTCGAATATGGACGGAATTCGGGACTAAAATATTTTCCTCGCTTTCTCAGCCAATCTCATCCTGTTTTGGCCATAAATAATGCTGGAAAGAGGTTTTTTAATTTTTTGAATTTTTTAGCAATTTCTTTCGGAATTTTCTTGACTTGGTCGAGTGTGGACGGAATTCGGGACTAAAATTTTTTCCTCGCTTTCTCGGCCTATCTCTTCCCGTTTTGGCAAAAAATAATGCTGGAAAGAGGTTTTTTAATTTTTTGATTTTTTTTGCAATTTCTTTCGGAATTTTCTTGCCCGGACCGAGTATGAACGGAATTCAAGACCAAAATTTTTTTTTCTCTTTCTCAGCCTATCTCATCCTGTTTTGGCTAAAAATATTGCCGGAAAGTGATTTTTTAATTTTTTTTAATTTTTTTGCAATTTCTTTCGGAATTTTCTTGCCCGGGTCGAGTATGGACGGAATTCGGTATTAAAATATTTTCCTCGCTTTCTCAGCCTATCTCATCCCGTTTTGGCTCCAAATAATGTTGGAAAGAGGTTTTTTAATTTTTTTACTATTTTTTTCGGAATTTTCTTGCCCGGGTCGTGTACGGACGGAATTCGGGACTAAAATATTTTCCTCGCTTTCTCGGCCTATCTCTTCCCATTTTGGCAAAAAATAACGCAGGAGAGAGGTTTTTTAATTTTTTGAATTTTTTTTCGAATTTTTTCGGAATGTTCTTACCCTTGTCGGGTATTAACGGGGTCCGGGACTAATATTTTTTTCTCACTTTCTCGGCCGACCTCGCCCCGTTTTGGCTAAAAATAATGGCGGAAAGAGGTTTTTTAATTTTTGAATTTTTTTGCAATTTTTTTCGGAATTTTCTTGCCCGCATCGAATATGAACGGAATTCGGGACTAAATTTTTTTTTTCTCTTTCTTGGCCTATCCCATCCCGTTTTGGCTAAAAATAATGCTAGAAAGAGGTTTTTTAATTTTTGAATTTTTTTGCAATTTCTTATGGAATTTTCTTACCCGGGTCGAGTATGAACGGAATTCGGGACGAAAATTTTTTTCTCGCTTTCTCGGCCAATCTCATCTCGTTTTGGCTAAAAATAATGCTGGAAATAGGTTTTTGAATTTTTTTGCTACTTTTTTCGAATTCTTTTTGCCCGGGTCGAGTGTGAATTAAATTTGGGACTAAAATTTGTTACCCGCTTTCTCGGCCTATCTCATCCCGTTTTGGCTAAAAATAATGCCGGAAATAGGTTTTTGAATTTTTTTGCAATTTTTTTCGGAATTTTCTTGCCATGGTCGAGTATTAACGGGATTCAGGACTAAAATTTTTTTCTCACTTTCTCGGCCCATCTCACCCCATTTTGGCTAAAATTAATGCCGGAAATAGGTTTTTGAATTTTTTTGCAATTTTTTTCGGAATTTTCTTGCCATGGTCGAGTATTAACAGGATTCGGGACTAAAATTTTTTTCTCCATTTTCGCTAAAAATAATGCCGGAGAGAGGTTGTTTAATTTTTTGACTTTTTTTGCAAATTTTTTCGGAATTTTCTTGCCCGGGTGGAATATGCACGGAATTCGGGGTTAAAATTTTTTTTTTCTCTTTCTCGGCCTATCTCATCCCGTTTTGGCTAAAAATAATGCTGGAAATAGGTTTTTGAATTTTTTTGCAAATTTTTTCAGAATTTTCTTGCCACGGTTGAGTATTAACGGGATTCGGGACTAAAATTTTTTTCTCATTTTCTCGGCTTATCTCACCCCATTTTGGTTAAAAATAATGCCGGAGAGAGGTTTTTTAATTTTTTGAATTTTTTTGCGAATTTTTTCGTAATTTTCATGCCTTCGTATGAACGGAATTTGGGACTAAATTTTTTTTTCTCTTTCTCGGCCTCTCTCAACCCTTTTCGGATAGAAATAATGCCTGAGTTAACTTTTTTAATTTTTTTATATTTTTTAGCTATTTTTTTTTGGAATTTTCTTGCCCGGGTCCAGTGTGAACGAAATTCAGGAAAATTTTTTTTTTCTCTCTTTCCCTAGCTATCTCATCCCCTTTTGGCGAAAAATAATAATGGAAAGAGGTTTTTTAATTTTTTGAAATTTTTGCTTTTTTTTTTTTGAATTTTCTATCTTGGGTTGGGTAGAAACCGAATTCGGGTCTAAAATTTTTTTTCTCACTTTCTCGGCCTATCTCATCCTATTTAGGCTAAAATTAATACCAGAAAGAGGTTTTTTAATTTTTTGAATTTTTTTGCAATTTTTTTCGGAAATTTCTTGCCCGGATCGACTATGAACGGAATTCGGGAATAAAATTTTTTTCTCTCTTTCTGAGCCTATCTCATCCCGTTTTGGGTAAAAATAATACTGGAAAGTGGTTTTTTAATTTTTTGAATTTTTTTGCAATTTCTTTCTTAATTTTTTTGCCCGAGTCGAGTATGGTCAGAATTCAGGGCTAAAATTTTTTCCTCGCTTTCTCCGCCTATCTCATCCCGTTTTGGCTAAAAATAACGCCGAAAATAGGCTTTTTAATTTTTTTGCTACTTTTTTTGGAATTTTCTTACCCAGCACGTTTAGGAACGAAATTCGGAAATAAATTTTTTTTTTCTTTTTCTCGGCCTCTCTCAACCCTTTTCGGATACAAATAATGCCTGAGTTAACTTTTTAAATTTTTTAAATTTTTTTGCTATTTTTTTTGGTATTTTCTTGCCCGGGTCGAGTGTGAACGGAATTCGGGACTAAATGTTTTTTCTCTCTTTCCCTGGCTATCTCATCCCATTTTGGCTAAAAATAATGCTGGAAAGAGGTTTTTTTTGAAATTTTTTGCTTTTTTTTTTTTTTGGAATTTTCTATCTTGGGTTGGGTAGGAACAGAATTCGGGACTAAAATTTTTTTTCTCACTTTCTCGGCCTATCTCATCCCGTTTAGGCTAAAAATAATGCTGGAAAAAGGTTTTTTTTTTTAATTTTTTTCTATTTTTTTCAGAATATTCTTGCCCGGGTCGACTATGGACGGAAATCGGGACTAAAATATTTTCCTCGCTTTCTCGGCCTATCTCATCCCGTTTTGGCTAAAAGTAATGCTGGAAAGAGGTTTTTTTAATTTTTTTTAATTTTTTTGCAATTTCTTTCGGAATTTTCTTACTCGGGCCGAGTATGAACGGAATTCGGGACTAAAATTTTTTTCTCGCTTTCTCGGCCTATCTCATCCCGTTTTGGCTAAAAGTAATGCTGGAAACAGGTTTTTGAATTGTTTTGCAATTTCTTTCGGAATTTTCTTACCCGGGCCGAGTATGAACGGAATTCGGGACTAAAATTTTTTTCTCGCTTTCTCGGCTTATCTCATCCCGTTTTGGCTAAAAGTAATGTTGGAAAGAGGTTTTTTAATTTTTTGAATGTTTTTGTAATTTCTTTTGGAATTTTCTTACCCGGGCCGAGTATGAACGGAATTCTGGACTAAAATTTTTTTCCCGCTTTCTCGGCCTATCTCATCCCGTTTTGGCTAAAAGTAATGCTGGAAACAGGTTTTTGAATTTTTTTGCGAATATTTTCGGAATGTTCTTGCCCTGGTCTAGTATTAACGGGATTCAGGACTAAAATTGTTTTCTCACTTTCTCGGCCTATCACCCCCCGTTTTGGCTAAAAATAATGGCGGAGTGAGGTTTCTTAATTTTTTGAATTTTTTTGCGAATTTTCTCGTAATTTTCTTGCCCGGGTCGAATATAAACGGAATTCGGGGCTAAAATTTGTTTCTCTCTTTCTCGGCTGATCTCATCCCGTTCTGGCTAAAATTAATACCGGAAAGTGGTTTTTTAATTTTTTGAATTTTTTTGCAATTTCTTTCGGAATTTTCTTACCCGGGTCGAGTATGGACGGAATCTGGGACTAAAATATTTTCCTCGCTTTATCAGCCAATCTCATCCTATTTTGGCTCCAAATAATGCTGGAAAAAGGTTTTTGAATTTTTTTTCTATTTTTTTCGGAATTTTCTTGCTCGGGTCGACTATGGACGGAATTCGGGACTAAAATATTTTCCTCGCTTTCTCGGCCAATCTCATCCCGTTTTGGGTATAAATAATGCTGGAAAGAGGTTTTTTAATTTTGTGAATTTTTTTGCAATTTCTTTCGGAATTTTCTTGACCGGCTCTAGTATGGACGGAATTCGGGACTAAAATTTTTTCCTCGCTTTCTCGGCTTATCTCATCCCCGTTTTGGCTAAAAATAATGCTGGAAAGAGGTTTTTTATTCTTTTGAATTTTTTTGCAATTTCTTTCGGAATTTTCTTACCCGGGCCGAGTATGAACGGAATTCGGGACTAAAATTTTTTTCTCGCTTTCTCGGCCTATCTCATCCCGTTTTGGCTAAAAATAATGCTGGAGAAATGTTTTTTAATTTTTTGAATTTTTTTGCAAATTTTTTCGGAATATTCTTGCCCTGGTCTAGTATTAACGGGATTCAGGACTAAAATTTTTTCTCACTTTCTCGGCCTATCTCCCCCCGTTTTGGCTAAAAATAATGGCGGAGTGAGGTTTCTTAATTTTTTGAATTTTTTTGAGAATTTTCTCGTAATTTTCTTGCCCGGGTCGAATATGAACGGAATTCGGGACTAAAATTTGTTTCTCTCTTCCTAAGCCGATCTCATCCCGTTTTGGCTAGAAATAATACCGGAAAGTGGTTTTTTAATTTTTTGAATTTTTTTGCAATTTCTTTCGGAACTTTCTTGCCCGGGTCGAGTATGGACGGAATTCGGGACTAAAATATTTTCCTCGCTTTCTCAGCCAATCTCATCCCATTTTGGCTCCAAATAATGCTGGAAAAAGGTTTTTTTTAATTTTTTTCTATTTTTTTCGGAATATTCTTGCTCGGGTCGACTGTGGACGGAATTCGGGACTAAAATATTTTCCTCACTTTCTCGGCCAATCTCATCCCCCGTTTTTGGTATAAATAATGCTGGAAAGAGGTTTTTTAATTTTGTGAATTTTTTTGCAATTTCTTTCGGAATTTTCTTGACCGGCTCGAGTATGGACCGAATTCGGGACTAAAATTTTTTCCTCGCTTTCTCGGCTTATCTCATCCCGTTTTGGCTAAAAATAATGCTGGAAAGAGGTTTTTTATTCTTTTGAATTTTTTTGCAATTTCTTTCGGAATTTTCTTGCCCGTACCGAGTATCCCCGGAATTCAGGAAGAAAATTTTTTTCTCTCTTTCTCAGCCTATCTCATCCCGTTTTGGCTAAAAATAATGCCGGAAAGTGATTTTTTTAGTTTTTTGAATTCTTTTGCTCTTTTTCTCGGAATTTTGTTGCCAGATTCGTATAGGAACGGAATTTGGGGGTGAAATTTTTTTTCTCTCTTTCTTGACCTCTCTCAACCCTTTTTAGATTGAAATAACGTCGGAATTATGTTTTTTAATTTTGTAAGCTTTTTGCTATCATTTTTGGAATTTTCTTGCCAAGGTCGAGTATGAACGGAATTCGGGACTAAAATTATTTTTTCTCTTTCTCGGCCTATCCCGTCCTGTTTTGGCTAAAAATAATGCAGGAAAGAGGTTTTTTTAATTTTTTTAATTTTTTTGCAATTTCTTTCTGAATTTTCTTACCCGGGTCGAGTATGAACGGAATTCAGGACTAAAATTTTTTTCTCGCTTTCTCGACCTATCTCAACCCGTTTTGGCTAAAAGTAATGCTGGAAATAGGTTTTTGAATTTTTTTGCTATTTTTTTCGGAATTTTCTTGCCCGGGTCGACTATGAACGGAATTTGGGACTAAAATTTTTTTCTCGCTTTCTCGGCTTATCTCATCCAGTTTTGGCTAAAATTAATACAGGAAAGTGGTTTTTTAATTTTTTGAATTTTTTTGAATTTCATTCGAAATTTTTTTGCCCGGGTCAAGTAGGGATGGAATTCGGGACTAAAATTATTTCCTCGCTTTCTCAGCCAATCTCAACCCGTTTTGGCCATAAATAATGCTGGAAAGAGGTTTTTTAATTTTTTGAATTTTTTAGCAATTTCTTTCGGAATTTTCTTGCCCGGGTCGAATATGAATGGAATTCGGGACTAAAATTTTTTTCTCTCTTTCTCGGCCTATCTCATCCCGTTTTGGCTAAAAATAATACCGAAAAGTGTTTTTTTAATTTTTTGAATTTTTTTGCAATTTCTTTCGGAATTTTCTTGCCTGGGTCGAGTATGGATGGAATTCGGGACTAAAATATTTTCCTCGCTTTCTCAGCCTATCTCATCTCGTTTTGGCTGCAAATAATGCTGGAAAGCGGTTTTTTAATTTTTTGAATTTTTTTGCAATTTCTTTCGGAATTTTCTTGACCGGGTCAAGTATAGACGAAATTCGGGACTAAAATTTTTTCCTCTCTTTCTCGGCCTATCTCATCCCGTTTTGGCTAAAAATAATACTGGAAAGTGGTTTTTTATTTTTTTTGCAATTTCTTTCGGAATTTTCTTACCCGGGTCGAGTATGGACGGAATTGTGGACTAAAATTTTTTCCTAGCTTTCTCGGCCGATCTCATCCCGTTTTGGCCACAAATAATGCTGGAAAGAGGTTTTTTAATTTTTTGAATTTTTTTGCAATTTCTTTCGGAATTTTCTTACCCGGGTCCAGTGTGAATGGAATTCGGGACTAAAATTTCTCTCTCTTTCCCTGGCTATCTCATCCCCTTTTGGCTAAAAATAATACTGTAAAGAGATTTTTAAATTTTTAAAAAAATTTTTACTTTTTTTTAAAAAAATTTTCTATATTGGGTTGGGTAGGAACAAAATTCGGGAATAAATTTTTTTTTTCTCACTTTCTCGGTCTATCTCATCCCGTTTAGGCTAAAAATAATAACAGAAAGAGGTTTTTTAATTTTTTGAATTTTTTTAGAATTTCTCTCGGAATTTTCTTGCCCGGATTGAGTATGAACGGAATTCAGTACCAAAATTTTTTTTTCTCTTTCTCAGCCTATCTCATCCCGTTTTGGCTAAAAATAATGCCGAAAAGTGATTTTTTAATTTTTTGAATTCTTTTGCTATTTTTTTCGGAATTTTCTTGCCAGATTCATGTAGGAATGGAATTCGGGGGTGAAATTTTTTTTCTCTCTTTCTTGACCTCTCTCAACCCTTTTTAGATTGAAATAATGTCGGAATAAGGTTTTTTAATTTTTTAATTTTTTTGATATTTTTTTTGGAATTTTCTTGCCCGGGTCGAGTATGAACGGAATTCGGGACTAAAATTTTTTTCTCGCTTTCTCGGCCTATCTCATCCCGTTTTGGCTAAAAGAAATGCTGGAAATAGGTTTTTGAATTTTTTTGCTATTTTTTTTTGGAATTTCTTGCCCGGGTTGAGTATGAACGGAATTCGGGACTAAAATTTTTTTCTCCCTTTGTCGGCCTATCTCATCCCGTTTTGGCTAAAAATAATGCTGGAAATAGGTTTTTGAATTTTTTCAAATTTTTTGTTTTTTTTTTTTTTGAAATTTTCTATCTTTGGTTGGGTAGGAACAGAATTCGGGATTAAAATTTTTTTTCTCACTTTCTCGGCCAATCTCATCCCGTTTAGGCTATAAATAATTAAAGAATGAGGTTTTTTAATTTTTTGAATTTTTTTAGAATTTCTCTCGAAATTTTCTTGCTCGAATTGAGTATGAACGGAATTCAGTACCAAATTTTTTTTCTCTCTTTCTCAGCCTATCTCATCCCGTTTTGGCTAAAAATAATGCCGGAATGTGATTTTATAATTTTTTGAATTCTTTTGCTATTTTTTTCGGAATTTTCTTGCCAGAAGTAGGAACGGAATTCGGGAGTGAAATTTTTTTTCTCTCTTTCCTGACCTCTCTCAACCCTTTCTAGATTGAAATAACGTCGGAATTAGGTTTTGTAATTTTTTAATTCTTTTGCTATTTTTTTTCAGAATTTTCTTGCCCGGGTCGAGTATGAACGGAATTCGGGACTAAATTTTTTTCTCTCTTTCCCAGTCTATCCCATCCCGTTTTGGCTAAAAATAATGCTGGAAAGAGGTTTTTTAATTTTTTGAATTCTTTTGCAATTTCGTTCGTAATTTTCTTACCCGAGTCGAGTGTAAAAGGAATTCGGGACTAAAATTTTTTTCTCGCTTTCTCGGCCTATCTCATCCTGTTTTGGCAAAAAATAATGCTGGAAATATGTTTTTGAATTTTTATACTATTCTTTTTGGAATTTTCTTGCCCAGGTAGAGTATGAACGGAATTCGGAACTAAAATTTTTTTCTCCCTTTCTCGGCCTACCTCATCCAGTTTTGGCTAAAAATAATGCCGGTGAGAGGTTTTTTAATTTTTGAATTTTTTTGCAAATTTTTTCGGAATTTTCTTGCCCATGTCGAATATGAACGAAATTCGGCACTAAATTTTTTTTTTTCTCTTTCTCAGCCTACCTCATCCCGTTTTGGCTAAAAATAATACCGGAAAGTGGTTTTTTAATTTTTTTAATTTTTTTGCAATTTCTTTCAGAATTTTCTTGCCCGGGTCGAGTATGGACAGAATTCGGGACTAAAATATTTTTCTCGCTTTCTCGGCCTATCTCATCCCGTTTTGGCTACAAATAATGCTGGAAAGAGGTTTTTTAATTTTTTGAATTTTTTTCCAATTTCTTTCGGAATTTTCTTGACCAGGTCGAGTATGGACGGAATTTGGGACTAAAATATTTTTCTCGCTTTCTCGGCGTATCTCATCCTGTTTTGGCTAAAAATAATACTGGAAATTGGTTTTTTAATATTTTGAATTTTTTTGCAATTTCTTTCGGAATTTCGTTTCGGAATTCTTTTTCTCTCTTTCTCAGCCTATCTCATCTTGTTTTGGCTTAAATTAATGCCGGAAAGTGATTTTTTAATTTTTTGAATTCTTTTGCTATTTTTTTCGGAATTTTCATGCCAGATTCATGTAGGAACGGAATTCGGGGGTGAAATTTTTTTTCTCTCTTTCTTGACCTCTCTCAACACTTTTTAGATAGTAATAACGTTGGAATTAAGTTTTTTAATTTTTTAATTTTTTTGCTATTTTTTTCGAAATTTTCTTGCTTGGGTTGAGTATGAACGAAATTCGGGACTAAAATTTTTTTTTCTCTTTCTCGGCCTATCCCATCCAGTTTGGCTACAAATAATGCTGGAAAGAGGTTTTTTACTTTTTTGATTTTTTTTGCAATTTCTTTCGGAATTTTCTTACCCAGATCGCGTATGAATTGAATTCGGGACTAAAATTTTTTTCTCGCTTTCTCGGCCTATCTCATCCCGTTTTGGCTAAAAATAATGCTGGAAATAGGTTTTTGAATTTTTTTGATATTTTTTTTCGGAATTTTCTTGCCCGGGTCGAGTATGAACGGAATTCGGGACTAAAATTTTTTTCTCGCTTTCTCGGCCTATCTCATCCCGTTTTGGCTAAAAATAATGCTGGAAATAGGTTTTTGAATTTTTTTGATATTTTTTTCGGAATTTTCTTGCCCGGGTCGAGTATTTTTCGGGACTAAAATATTTTTCTCGCTTTCTCGGCCTATCTCATCCCGTTTTGGCTAAAAATAATGCTGGAAATAGGTTTTTGAATTTTTTTGATATTTTTTTCGGAATTTTCTTGCCCGGGTCGAGTATGAACGGAATTCGGGACTAAAATTTTTTTCTCGCTTTCTCGGCCTATCTCATCCCGTTTTGGCTAAAAATAATGCTGGAAATAGGTTTTTGAATTTTTTGATATTTTTTTCGGAATTTTCTTGCCCGGGTCGAGTATGAACGGAATTCGGGACTAAATTTTTTTTCTCGCTTTCTCGGCCTATCTCATCCCGTTTTGGCTAAAAATAATGCTGGAAATAGGTTTTTGAATTTTTTTGATATTTTTTTCGGAATTTTCTTGCCCGGGTCGAGTATGAACGGAATTCGGGACTAAAATTTTTTTCTCGCTTTCTCGGCCTATCTCATCCCGTTTTGGCTAAAAATAATGCTGGAAATAGGTTTTTGAATTTTTTTGATATTTTTTTCGGAATTTTCTTGCCCGGGTCGAGTATGGACGGAATTTGGGACTAAAATATTTTTCTCGCTTTCTCGGCGTATCTCATCCTGTTTTGGCTAAAAATAATACTGGAAATTGGTTTTTTAATATTTTTAATTTTTTTGCAATTTCATTCGGAATTTCGTTTCGGAATTTTTTTTTCTCTCTTTCTCAGCCTATCTCATCTTGTTTTGGCTTAAATTAATGCCGGAAAGTGATTTTTTAATTTTTTGAATTCCTTTACAATTTTTTTCGGAATTTTCTTGCCAGATTCGTGTAGGAACGGAATTCGGGGGTGAAATTTTTTTTCTCTCTTTCTTGACCTCTCTCAACACTTTTTAGATAGAAATAACGTTGGAATTAAGTTTTTTAATTTTTTAATTTTTTTGCTATTTTTTTCGCAATTTTCTTGCTTGGGTTGAGTATGAACGGAATTCGGGACTAAAATTTTTTTTTTCTCTTTCTCGGCCTATCCCATCCAGTTTGGCTACAGATAATGCTGGAAAGAGGTTTTTTACTTTTTTGATTTTTTTTTGCAATTTCTTTCGGAATTTTCTTACCCGGATCGAGTATGAATTGAATTCGGGACTAAAATTTTTTTCTCGCTTTCTCGGCCTATATCATCCCGTTTTGGCTAAAAATAATGCTGGAAATAGGTTTTTGAATTTTTTTGATATTTTTTTCGGAATTTTCTTGCCCGGGTCGAGTATGAACGGAATTCGGGACTAAATTTTTTTTCTTGCTTTCTTGGCCTATCTCATCCCGTTTTGGCTAAAAATAATGCTGGAAATAGGTTTTTGAATTTTTTTGCTATATTTTTCGGAATTTTCTTGCCCAGGTCGAGTAAGAACGGAATTCGGGACTAAAATTTTTTTCTCTCTTTCTCGGCCTATCTCATCCCATTTTGGCTAAAAATAATGCCGGAGAGAGGTTTTTTAATTTTTTGAATTTTTCTGCGTATTTTTTCGGAATTTTCTTGCCCGGGTCGAATATGAACGGAATTCGGGACTAAAATTTTTTTCTCGTTTTCTTGGCCTATCTCATCCTGTTTTGGCTAAAAATAATGCCGGAGAGAGGTTTTTTAATTTTTTGAAATTTTTTGCAATTTCTTTCGGAATTTTCTTGCCCGGCTCAAGTATGAACGGAATTAAGGACTAAAATTTTTTTCTCGCTTTCTTGGCATATCTCATCCCGTTTTGGCTAAAAATAATGCTGGAAAGAGGTTTTTTAATTTTTTGAATTTTTTTGCAATTTCTTTCGGAATTTTCTTACCGGGGTCGAGTATGAACGGAATTCGGGACTAAAATTTTTTTCTCGTTTTCTTGGCCTATCTCATCCTGTTTTGGCTAAAAATAATGCCGGAGAGAGGTTTTTTAATTTTTTGAAATTTTTTGCAATTTCTTTCGGAATTTTCTTGCCCGGGTCCAGTATGAACGGAATTAAGGACTAAAATTTTTTTCTCGCTTTCTTGGCATATCTCATCCTGTTTTGGCTAAAAATAATGCTGGAAAGAGGTTTTTTAGTTTTTTGAAATTTTTTGCAATTTCTTTCGGAATTTTCTTGCTCGGGTCGAGTATGGACGGAATTGGGGACTAAAATTTTTTTCTCGCTTTCTTGGCATATCCCATCCCGTTTTGGCTAAAAATAATGTTGGAAAGAGGTTTTTTAAATTTCTGAATTTTTCTGCAATTTCTTTCGGAATTTTCTTACCGGGGTCGAGTATGAACAAAATTCGGGACTAAAATTTTTTTCTCGTTTTCTTGGCCTATCTCATCCCGTTTTGGCTAAAAAATAATGCCGGAGAGAGGTTTTTTAATTTTTTGAAATTTTTTGCAATTTCTTCCGGAATTTTCTTGCCCGGGTCAAGTATGAACGGAATTAAGGACTAAAATTTTTTTCTCGCTTTCTTGGCATATCTCATCCCATTTTGGCTAAAAATAATGCTGGAAAGAGGTTTTTTAATTTTTTGAATTTTTTTGCAATTTCTTTCGGAATTTTCTTACCGGGGTCGAGTATGAACGGAATTCGGGACTAAAATTTTTTTCTCGTTTTCTTGGCCTATCTCATCCCGTTTTGGCTAAAAATAATGCCGGAGAGAGGTTTTTGAAATTTTTTGCAATTTCTTCCGGAATTTTCTTGCCCGGGTCAAGTATGAACGGAATTAAGGACTAAAATTTTTTTCTCGCTTTCTTGGCATATCTCATCCTGTTTTGGCTAAAAATAATGCTGGAAAGAGGTTTTTTAATTTTTTGAAATTTTTTGCAATTTCTTTCGGAATTTTCTTGCTCGGGTCGAATATGGACGGAATTGGGGACTAAAATTTTTTTCTCGCTTTCTTGGCATATCTCATCCCGTTTTGGCTAAAAATAATGCTGGAAAGAGGTTTTTTAAATTTTTGAATTTTTCTGCTATTTCTTTCGGAATTTTCTTACCGGGGTCGAGTATGAATGGAATTCGGGACTAAAATTTTTTTCTTGTTTTCTTGGCCAATCTCATCCCGTTTTGGCTAAAAATAATGCCGGAGAGAGGTTTTTTAATTTTTTGAAATTTTTTGCAATTTCTTTCGGAATTTTCTTGCCCGGGTCAAGTATGAACGGAATTCAGGACTAAAATTTTTTTCTCGCCTTCTTGGCATATCTCATCCCATTTTGGCTAAAAATAATGTTGGAAAGAGGTTTTTTAATTTTTTGAAATTTTTTGTTATTTTTTTCAGAATTTTGTTGCCCGGGTCGTGTATGAATGGAATTCAGGACTAAATTTTTTTTTCCCTCTTTCTTAGCCTATCTCATCCCGTTTTGGCTAAAAAAAAAGCCGGATAGAGGTTTTTTAATTTTTTAAATTTTTTTGCTTTTTTTTAGGAATTTTCCTGCCCGTGTTGAGTATGAACGGAATTCGGGCTAAAATTTTTTTCTCTATTTTTCGGCCGATCTCATCCCGTTTGGGCTAAAGATAAGGTCGAAGAGAGGTTTTTTTTTTTTTGAATTTTTTTGCGAGTTTTTTTCGGAATTTTCTTGCCCGGGTCGAGTATGAACTTGATTCGGGACTAAAATTATTTTTCCCTTTCTCGGCCTATCTCACCACGTTTTGGCTAAAAATAATACCGGAAAGAGGTTTTTAATTTTTTTAATTTTTTTGCAATTTCTTTCGGAATTTCCCATCCCGGGTCGAGTATGGACGGAATTCGGGACTGAAATTTTTTCCTCGTTTTCTTGGCCTATCTCATCCCATTTTGGCTGAGAATAATGCTAGAAAGAGGTTTTTTAATTTTTTGAATTTTTTTGCAATTTCTTTCGGAATTTTCTTACCCGGGTCAAGTATGAACGGAATTCTGGACTAAAATTTTTTTCTCGCTTTCTTGGCATATCTCATCCCGTTTTGGCTAAAAATAATGCTGGAAAGAGGTTTTTTAATTTTTTGAACTTTTTTGCAATTTCTTTCGGAATTTTCTTACCGGGGTCGAGTATGAATGGAGTTCAGGACTAAAATTTTTTTCTCATTTTCTCGGCCTATCTCATCCCGTTTTGGCTAAAAAAAATGCTGGAAAGAGGTCTTTTAATTTTTTGAATTTTTTTGCAATTACTTTTGGAGTTTTCTTACCGGGTCGAGTATGAACGGAATTCGGGACTAAAATTTTTTTCTCGCTTTCTCGGCCTATCTCATCCCGTTTTGGCTAACAATAATGCTGGAAATAGTTTTTTGAATTTTTTTGCTATTTTTTTCGGAATTTTGTTGCCCGGGTCGAGTATGAATGAAATTCGGGCTAAATTTTTTTTCTCTATTTTTCGGCCTATCTCATCCCGTTTTGGCTAAAAATAATGCCGGAGAGGGGTTTTTTTTTTTTTTTTTTGGATTTTTTTGTGAGTTTTTTCGGAATTTTCTTGCCCGGGTCGAGTATGAACTTGATTCGGTACTAAAATTTTTTTTTCCCTTTCTCGGCCTAACTCACCCCGTTTTGGCTAAAAATAATACCGGAAAGAGGTTTTTAATTTTTTGAATTTTTTTGCAATTTCTTTCGGAATTTTCCTGCCCGGGTCGAGTATTAACGGAATTCGGGACTAAAATTGTTTTTCTCTCTTTCCCTGGCTATCTCATCCCGTTTTGGCTAAAAATAATACTGGAAAGAGGTTTCTTAATTTTTTGAAATTTTTGCTATTTTTTTTCGGAATTTTCTTGCCCGGGTCGAGTATGATCGGAATTCGGGACTATAATCTTTCTCTCTTTCTTGGCCTATCTCAACCTGTTTTGGCTAAAAATAATACCAGAAAGAGGTTTTGTAATTTTCTTAATTTTTTTGCTATTTTTTTTCGAAATTTTCTTACCAGGGTCGAGTATTAACGGAATTCGGGACAAAAAATTGTTTCTCGTTTTCTCGGCCTATCTAATCCCGTTTTCTCTGCTTCAAGGTCTCCCTCAACCCGTTTTGGATAGAAATAATACTGGAATTAACTTTTTGAATTTTTTTGCTATTTTTTTTTGGAATTTTCTAACTTGGGTTCGGCAGGAACGAAATTTGGGACTAAAATTTTTTTCTCTTTTTTTTCGCCTATCTCATCCCGTTTTGGCTCAAAATAATGCTGGAGAGAGGTTTTTTAAATTTTTGAATTTTTTTGCGAATTTTTTCAAAATTTTCTTGTCCGGGTCGAGTATGAACGGAATTCAGGACAATTTTTTTTTTTTTTTCTCTTTCTCGGCCTATCTCATCCCGTTTTGGCTAAAAATAATGCCGGAAAGAGGTTTTTTCAGTTTTTGAATTTTTTTGCTATTTTTTTCGGAATTTTCTTGCCCGGTCGCGAATGAACGGAATTCGAGACTAAAATTTTTTTCTAGCTTTCTCGGCATATCTCATCCTGTTTTGGCTAAAAAAAATGCCGGACAGAGGTTTTTTAATTTTTTTCCTTTTTTTTTAGGAATTTTCTTGCACGGATTGAGTATGAACGGAATTCGGGACTAAAATATTTTTCTCTCTTGTTTTGGATAGAAATAATGCCGGAATTAACTTTTTTAATTTTTTGACTTTTTTTGCTCTGTTTTTTGAATTTTCTAACTTGGGTTGGGCAGGAACAGAATTCAGGACAAAATTTTTTTTTCTCTTTTTCGGCCTATCTAATCCCTTTTTGGCTTAAAATAATGCCGGAGAGAGGTTTTTGAATTTATTTGCGAATTTTTTCGGAATTTTCTTGCCCGAATCCAGTATGAACGGAATTTGGGACTAAAATTTTTTTCTAGCTTTCTCGGACTATCTCATCCCGTTTTGGCTAAAAAAAAATGCCAGGCTGTGGTTTTTTAATTTTTTTGGTTTTTTTTAGGAATTTCAATGCTCGGGTCAAGAATGAACGGAATTCGGGACTAAAATTTTTTTCTCTCTTTCTCGGTCTCCCTCAACCCGTTTTGGATAGAAATAATGCTGGAATTAACTTTTTTAATTTTTTGAATTTTTTTTCTATTTCTTTTTGGAATTTTATAACTTGAGTTGGGCAGGAACAGAATTCGGGTCTAAAATTTTTTTCTCGCTTTCTCGGCCTTTCTCATCCCGTTTTGGCTAAAAATAATGCAGGAAATAGGTTTTTTAATTTTTTTTTGCTATTTTTTTCGGAATTTTCTTGCCCAGCTCGAGTAGGAACGGAATTCGGGACTAAAATTTTTTTCTCTCCTTCTCGACCTCTCTTGCCATTTAGGATAGAAATAATGCCTGAGTTAGCTTTTTTAATTTTTTAAATTTTTTTGCTATTTTTTTTTTAATTTTCTTGCCCGGGTCGAGGGTGAACAGAATTCGGGACTAAAATTCTTTTCTCTCTTTCCCTGGCTATCTCATCCCGTTTTGGCTAAAAATAATACCGGAAAGAGGTTTTTTGAAACTTTTTACTTTTTGTTTTGGAATTTTCTATCTTGGGTTGGGTAGGAACAGAATTCGGGACAAAAATTTTTTTCTCACTTTCTCGGCCTATCTCATCCCATTTAGGCTCAAAATAATACCGGAAAAAGGTTTTTTAATTTTTTGAATTTTTTTGCAAGTTCTTTCGGAATTTTCTTGCCCGGGTCGAGTATGAACGGAATTCGGGACAAAAATTTTTTTCTAGCTTTCTCGGACTATCTCATCCCGTTTTGGCTAACAAAAATGCCGGGCAGAGGTTTTTTAATTTTTTTTCTTTTTCTTTAGGAATTTTCTTGCCCGGGTCGAGTATGAACTGAATTCGGGACTAAAGTTTTTTTCTCTCTTTCTCGGTCTCCCTCAACCCATTTCTGATAGAAATAAAGCTGGAATTAACTTTTTTAATTTTTTGAATTTTTTTGCAATTTTTTTTTTTTGGAATTTTCTAACTTGGGTTGGGCAGGAACAGAATTCGGGACTAAAATTTTTTTCTCTCTTTCTCATCCTATCTCATCTCGTTTCGGATAGAAATAATGCCTGAGTTAACTTTTTTAATTTTTTTAATTTTTTTGCTATTTTTTTTGGAATTTTCTTGCCCGGGTCGACTGTGAACGGAATTTGGGACTAAAATTTTTCTCTCTCTTTCCATGGCTATCTCATCCCGTTTTGGCTAAAAATAATACTGGAAAGAGGTTTTTTAATTTTTTGAAATTTTTTACTTTTTTTTGGAATTTTCTATCTTGGGTTGGGTAGGAACAGAATTCGGGACTAAATTTTTTTTCTCACTTTCTTGGCCTATCTCATCCTGTTTAGGCTAAAAATAATACCGGAAAGAGGTTTTTAATTTTTTGAATTTTTTTGCAATTTCTTTCGGAATTTTCTTACCATGGTCGAGTATGAACGGAATTCGGGACTAAAATTTTTTTCTCGCTTTCTCGGCCAATCTCATGCCGTTTTGGCTAAAAATAATGCAGGAAATAGGTTTTTTAATTTTTTTTGCTATTTTTTTCGGAATTTTCTTGCCCGGCTTGGGTAGGAACGGCATTCAGGACTAAATTTTTTTTCTCTCTTTCTCGGCCTCTCTCAACCCTTTTCGGATAGAAATAATGCCTCAGTTATCTTTTTTAATTTTTTAAATTTTTTTGCTATTGTTTTTGGAATTTTCTTGCCCAGGTCGAGTGTGAACAAAATTCGGGACTAAAATTCTTCTCTCTCTTTCCCTAGCTATCTCATCCCGTTTTGGCTAAAAATAATACTGGAAAGAGGCTTTTTAATTTTTTGAAATTTTTTACGTTTTGTTTTGGAATTTTCTATCTTGGGTTGGGTGGGAACAGAATTCGGGACTAAAATTTTTTTTCTCACTTTCTCAGCCTATCTCATCCCGATAAGGCTGAAAATAATGCCGGAAACAGATTTTTTAATTTTTTTAATTTTTTTGCAATTTCTTTCAGAATTTTCTTGCCCAGGTCAAGTATGAACGGAATTTGGGACTAAAATTTTTTTCTAGCTTTCTCGGACTATCTCATCCCGTTTTGGCTAACAAAAAAGCCGGGCAGAGGTTTTTTAATTTTTTTTCTTTTTCTTTAGGAATTTTCTTGCCCGGGTCGAGTATGAACGAAATTTGGGACTAAAATTTCTTTCTCTCTTTGGCGGTCTCCCTCAACCCGTTTCTGATAGAAATAATGCTGGAATTAACTTTTTGAATTTTTTTCCAATTTTTTTTTGGAATTTTCTAACTTGGGTTGGGCAGGAACAGAATTCGAGACTAAAATTTTTTTCTCTCTTTCTCGTCCTATCTCATCCCATTTTGGCTAAAAATAATACTGAACTGAGGTTTTTTGAATTTTTTTGCAAGTTCTTTCGGAATTTTCTTGCCCGGGTCGAGTATGGACGGAATTCGGAACAAAAATTTTTTTCTCGCTTTCCCGGCCTATCTCATCCCGTTTTGGCTAAAAATAATGCTGGAGAGAGGTTTTTTAAATTGTTTTGCGAATTTTTTCAAAATCTTCTTGCCCGGGTCGAGTATGAACGGAATTCGGGACAAAATTTTTTTTTTCTCTTTCTCAGCCTATCTCATCCCGTTTTGGCTAAAAATAATGCAGGAAATAGGTTTTTTTAATTTTTTTTGCTATTTTTTTCGGAATTTTCTTGCCCGGCTCGGGTAGGAACGAAATTCGGGACTAAAATTTTTTATTTTCTCTTTCTCGGCCTCTTTCTACCCTTTTCGGATAGAAATAATGCCTGAGTTATCTTTTTAAATTTTTTTCCTATTTTTTTTGGAATTTTCTTGCCTGGGTCGAGTGTGAACAGAATTCAGGACTAAAATTCTTTTCTCTCTTTCCCTGGCTATCTCATCCCGTTTTGGCTAAAAATAATGCAGGAAATAGGTTTTTTAATTTTTTTTGATATCCTTTTCGGAATTTTCTTGCCCGGCTCGGGTAGGAACGGAATTCGGGACTAAAATTTTTTTTTTTCTTTCTCGGCCTCTCTCAACCCTTTTCGGATAGAAATAATGCCTGAGTTAACTTTTTTACTTTTTAAAATTTTTTTGCTATTTTTTTGGAATTTTCTTGCCCGGGTTGTGTGTGAACGTAATTCGGGACTAAATTTTTTTTCTCTCTTTCCACGGCTATCTCATCCCGTTTTGGCTAAAAATAATACTGGAAAGAGGTTTTTTAATTTTTTGGAATTTTCTATCTTGGGTTGGGTAGGAACAGAATTCGGGACTAAATTTTTTTACTCACTTTCTCGGCCTATCTCATACCGTTTAGGCTAAAAATAATACCGGAAAGAGGTTTTTAATTTTTTGAATTTTTTTGCAATTTCTTTCTGAATTTTCTTACTAGGGTCGGGTATGAACGGAATTCGGGACTAAAATTTTTTTCTCGCTTTCTCGGCCTATCTCATCCCCGTTTTGGCTAAAAATAATGCAGGAAATAGGTTTTTTAATTTTTTTTGCTATTTTTTTCGGAATTTTCTTGCTCGGCTCGGGTAGGAACAGAATTCGAGACTAAAATTTTTTTCTCTCTTTCTCGGCCTCTCTCAACCCTTTTCGGATAGAAATAATGCCTGAGTTATCTTTTTTAATTTTTAAAATTTTTTTGCTATTTTTTTTGGAATTTTCTTGCTTGGGTCGAGTGTGAACAGAATTGGAGACTAAAATTCTTTTCTCTCTTTCCCTGGCTATCTCATCCCGTTTTGGCTAAAAATAATACTGGAAAGAGGTTTTTTAATTTTTTGAAATTTGTTACTTTTTGTTTTGGAATTTTCTATCTTGGGTTGGGTAGGAATAGAATTCAGGACTAAAATTTTTTTCTCACTTTCTCGGCCTATCTCATCCCGTTTAGGCTAAAAATAATACCGGAAAGAGGTTTTTTAATTTTTTGAATTTTTTTGCAATTTCTTTCGAAATTTTCTTGCCCAGGTCGAGTATGAACGGAATTCGGGACTAAAACGCCGAGCCTATCTCATCCCGTTTTGGCTAACAAAAACGCCGGGCAGAGGTTTTTTAATTTTTTTTCTTTTTCTTTAGGAATTTTCTTTCCCGGGTCGTGTATGAACGGGATTCGGGACTAAAATTTTTTTTTTCTCTTTCTCAGTCTCCCTCAACCCATTTCTGATAGAAATAATGCTGGAATTAACTTTTTTAATTTTTTCAATTTTTTTGCAATTTTTTTTTTTTGAATTTTCTAACTTGGGTTGGGCAGGAACAAAATTCGGGACTAAAATTTTTTTCTCTCTTTCTCGTCCTATCTAATCTCGTTTTGGCTAAAAATAATACCGAAATGAGTTTTTTTGAATTTTTTTGCAAGTTCTTTCAGAATTTTCTTGCCCTGGTCGAGTATGGACGGAATTCGGGACTAAAATTTTTTTTCTCGCTTTCTCGGCCTATCTCATCCCGTTTTGGCTAAAAGTAATGCCGGAAATAGGTTTTCTTAATTTTTTTGCTATTCATTTTCGGAATTTTCTTGCCCGGCTCGGGTACGAACGGAATTCGGGACTAACTTTTTTTTTTTCTCTTTCTCGGCCTCTCTCAATCCTTTTCGGATAGAAATAATCCTTGAGTTAACTTTTTTAATTTTTTTAATTTTTTTTCTATTTTTTTTGGAATTTTCTTGCCCGGGTCCAGTGTGAACGGAATTCGGGTCTAAAATTTTTTTTTCTCTTTCCCAGGCTATCTCATCCCCTTTTTGCTAAAAATAATACTAGAAGGAGGTTTTTTAATTTTTTGAAATTTTTTGCTTTCTTTTTTTGGAATTCTCTATCTTGGGTTGGGTAGGAACAGAATTCGGGACTAAAATTTTTTTTCTCACTTTCTCGGCCTATCTCATCCTGTTTAGGCTAAAAATAATACCAGAAATAGGTTTTTTAATTTTTTGAATTTTTTTGCAATTTCTTTCGGAATTTTCTTTCGGAATTTTTTTTCTCTCTTTCTCAGCCTATCTCATCCCGTTTTGGCTTAAATTAATGCCAGAAAGTGATTTTTTAATTCTTTCAATTCTTTCGCTTTTTTTTTTGGAATTTTCTTGCTAGATTCGTGTAGGAACGGAATTCGGGGGTTAAATTTTTTTTCTCTCTTTCTTGACCTCTCTCAACCCTTTTTAGATCGAAATAACGTCGGAATTAAGTTTTTTAATTTTTTAATTTTTTTGCAATTATATTCAGAATTTTCTTGCCTGGGTCGATTATGAACGGAATTTGGGACTAAAATTTTTTTTTCTCTTTCTCGGCCTATCCCATCCAGTTTGGCTAAAAATAATGCAGGAAATAGGTTTTTTAATTTTTTTTGCTATTTTTTTCAAAATTTTCTTGCTCGGCTCGGGTAGGAACAGAATTCGGGACTAAAATTTTTTTTTCTCTTTCTCGGCCTCTCTCAACCCTTTTCGGATAGAAATAATGCCTGAGATAACTTTTTTACTTTTTAAAATTTTTTTGCTATTTTTTTGGAATTTTCTTGCCCGGGTTGTGTGTGAACGTAATTCGGGACTAAATTTTTTTTCTCTCTTTCCACGGCTATCTCATCCCGTTTTGGCTAAAAATAATACTGGAAAGAGCTTTTTTAATTTTTTGGAATTTTCTATCTTGGGTTGGGTAGGAACAGAATTCGGGACTAAATTTTTTTTCTCACTTTCTCGGCCTATCTCATCCCGTTTAGGCTAAAAATAATACCGGAAAGAGGTTTTTAATTTTTTGAATTTTTTTGCAATTTCTTTCTGAATTTTCTTACTAGGGTCGGGTATGAACGGAATTCGGGACTAAAATTTTTTTCTCGCTTTCTCGGCCTATCTCATCCCCGTTTTGGCTAAAAATAATGCAGGAAATAGGTTTTTTAATTTTTTTTGCTATTTTTTTCGGAATTTTCTTGCTCGGCTCGGGTAGGAACAGAATTCGGGACTAAAATTTTTTTCTCTCTTTCTCGGCCTCTCTCAACCCTTTTCGGATAGAAATAATGCCTGAGTTATCTTTTTTAATTTTTAAAATTTTTTTGCTATTTTTTTTGGAATTTTCTTGCTTGGGTCGAGTGTGAACAGAATTGGGGACTAAAATTCTTTTCTCTCTTTCCCTGGCTATCTCATCCCGTTTTGGCTAAAAATAATACTGGAAAGAGGTTTTTTAATTTTTTGAAATTTGTTACTTTTTGTTTTGGAATTTTCTATCTTGGGTTGGGTAGGAATAGAATTCAGGACTAAAATTTTTTTCTCACTTTCTCGGCCTATCTCATCCCGTTTAGGCTAAAAATAATACCGGAAAGAGGTTTTTTAATTTTTTGAATTTTTTTGCAATTTCTTTCGAAATTTTCTTGCCCAGGTCGAGTATGAACGGAATTCGGGACTAAAACGCCGAGCCTATCTCATCCCGTTTTGGCTAACAAAAACGCCGGGCAGAGGTTTTTTAATTTTTTTTCTTTTTCTTTAGGAATTTTCTTTCCCGGGTCATGTATGAACGGGATTCGGGACTAAAATTTTTTTTTTCTCTTTCTCAGTCTCCCTCAACCCATTTCTGATAGAAATAATGCTGGAATTAACTTTTTTCAATTTTTTTGCAATTTTTTTTTTTGAATTTTCTAACTTGGGTTGGGAAGGAACAAAATTCGGTACTAAAATTTTTTTTCTCTCTTTCTCGTCCTATCTCATCTCGTTTTGGCTAAAAATAATACCGAAATGAGTTTTTTTGAATTTTTTTGCAAGTTCTTTCGGAATTTTCTTGCCCTGGTCGAGTATGGACGGAATTCGGGACTAAAATTTTTTTTCTCGCTTTCTCGGCCTATCTCATCCCGTTTTGGCTAAAAGTAATGCCGGAAATAGGTTTTTTTAATTTTTTTGCTATTCTTTTTCGGAATTTTCTTGCCCGGCTCGGGTACGAACGGAATTCGGGACTAACTTTTTTTTTTCTCTTTCTCGGCCTCTCTCAATCCTTTTTGGATAGAAATAATCCTTGAGTTAACTTTTTTAATTTTTTTTCTATTTTTTTTGGAATTTTCTTGCCCGGGTCCAGTGTGAATGGAATTCGGGTCTAAAATTTTTTTTTCTCTTTCCCAGGCTATCTCATCCCCTTTTGGCTAAAAATAATACTAGAAGGAGGTTTTTTAATTTTTTGAAATTTTTTGCTTTCTTTTTTTGGAATTCTCTATCTTGGGTTGGGTAGGAACAGAATTCGGGACTAAAATTTTTTTTCTCACTTTCTCGGCCTATCTCATCCTGTTTAGGCTAAAAATAATACCAGAAATAGGTTTTTTAATTTTTTGAATTTTTTTGCAATTTCTTTCGGAATTTTCTTTCGGAATTTTTTTTCTCTCTTTCTCAGCCTATCTCATCCCGTTTTGGCTTAAATTAATGCCAGAAAGTGATTTTTTAATTTTTTCAATTCTTTCGCTATTTTTTTTGGAATTCTTGCTAGATTCGTGTAGGAACGGAATTCGGGGGTTAAATTTTTTTTCTCTCTTTCTTGACCTCTCTCAACCCTTTTTAGATCGAAATAACGTCGGAATTAAGTTTTTTAATTTTTTAATCTTTTTGCAATTATATTCAGAATTTTCTTGCCTGGGTCGAGTATGAACGGAATTTGGGACTAAACTTTTTTTTTCTCTTTCTCGGCCTATCCCATCCAGTTTGGCTAAAAATAATGCAGGAAATAGGTTTTTTAATTTTTTTTGCTATTTTTTTCAAAATTTTCTTGCTCGGCTCGGGTAGGAACAGAATTCGGGACTAAAATTTTTTTCTCTCTTTCTCGGCCTCTCTCAACCCTTTTCGGATAGAAATAATGCCTGAGTTATCTTTCTTAATTTTTAAAATTTTTTTGCTATTTTTTTTGGAATTTTTTTGCTCGGGTCGAGTGTGAACAGAATTGGGGACTAAAATTCTTTTCTCTCTTTCCCTGGCTATCTCATCCCGTTTTGGCTAAAAATAATACTGGAAAGAGGTTTTTTAATTTTTTGAAATTTGTTACTTTTTGTTTTGGAATTTTCTATCTTGGGTTGGGTAGGAACAGAATTCAGGACTAAAATTTTTTTCTCACTTTCTCGGCCTATCTCATCCCGTTTAGGCTAAAAATAATACCGGAAAGAGGTTTTTTAATTTTTTGAATTTTTTTGCAATTTCTTTCGAAATTTTCTTGCCCAGGTCGAGTATGAACGGAATTCGGGACTAAAACGCCGAGCCTATCTCATCCCGTTTTGGCTAACAAAAACGCCGGGCAGAGGTTTTTTATTTCTTTTTTCTTTTTCTTTAGGAATTTTCTTGCCCGGGTCGTGTGTGAACGGGATTCGGGACTAAAATTTTTTTTTCTCTTTCTCAGTCTCCCTCAACCCATTTCTGATAGAAATAATGCTGGAATTAACTTTTTTAATTTTTTCAATTTTTTTGCAATTTTTTTTTTGAATTTTCTAACTTGGGTTGGGCAGGAACAAAATTCGGGACTAAAATTTTTTTCTCTCTTTCTCGTCCTATCTCATCTCGTTTTGGCTAAAAATAATACCGAAATGAGGTTTTTTGAATTTTTTTGCAAGTTCTTACGGAATTTTCTTGCCCGGGTCGAGTATGGACGGAATTCGGGACTAAAATTTTTTTCTCGCTTTCTCGGAATATCTCATCCCGTTTTGGCTAAAAATAATGCCGGAAACAGGTTTTTTAATTTTTTTTTGCTATTTTTTTTCAGAATTTTCTTGCCCGGCTCGGGTACGAACGGAATTCGGGACTAACTTTTTTTTTTTTCTCTTTCTTGGCCTCTCTCAACCCTTTTCGGATAGAAATAATGCTGGAAAGAGGTTTTTTAATTTCTTAATTTTTTTGCAATTTCTTTCGGAATTTTCTTACCAGGGTCGAGTAGGAACGGAATTCGGGACTAAAATTTTTTTCTCGTTTTCTCGGCCTACCTCATCCCGTTTTGGCTAAAAATAATGCCGGAGAGAGGTTTTTTAATTTTTTGAATTTTTTTGCAATTTCTTTCGGAATTTTCTTGCCCGGGTCGAGTATGGACGGAATTCGGGACTAAAATTTTTTCCTTACTTTCTCGTCCTATCTCATCCCGTTTTGGCTAAAAATAATGCCGCAAAGAGGTCTTTTAATTTTTTCAATTTTTTTGCTATTTTTTCGGAATTTTCTAGCTCGAGTCGAGTATGAACAGAATTCGGGTCTAAAATTTTTTTCTCGCTTTCTCGGCCTATCTCATCCCCTTTTGGCTAAAAATAATGCTGGAAATAGGTTTTTGAATTTTCTCGCTATTTTTTCGGAATGTTCTTGCCCTGGTCGGGTATTAACGGGTTCGAGACTAAATTTTTTTTCTCAGTTTCTCGATCTATCTCACCCCGTTCTGGCTAAAACTAATGCAGGAGAGAGGTTTTTTAATTTTTTGAATTTTTTTGCGAATTGTTTCGGAATTTTCTTGCCCGGGTCGAATATGTACAGATTTCGGGACTAAAACTTTTTTCTCTCTTTCTTAGCCTATCTCATCCCGTTTTGGCTAAAAATAATACCGGAAAGTGGTTTTTTAAGTTTTTGAATTTTTTTCCAATTTCTTTCAGAATTTTCTTGCCCAGGTCGAGTATGGACGGAATTCGGGACTAAAATTTTTTCCTCACTTTCTCGGCCTATCTCATCCCGTTTTGGCTAAAAATAATGCTAGAAAGAGGTTTTTTTAATTTTTTGAATTTTTTTGCAATTTTATTTCGTAATTTTCTTACCCGGGTCGTGTATGGCCTATCTCATCCCGTCTTGGCTAAAAATATTGCCGGAAAGAGGGTTTTTAATTTTTTGAATTTTTTTGCTATTTTATTTCGTAATTTTCTTCCCCGGGCCGAGTATGAACGAAATTCGGTACTAAAACTTTTTTTTTCTCTTTCTCGACCTATCTCATCCCGTTTTTGCTAAAAATAATGCCGGAAAGAGGTTTTTTAATTTTTTGATTTTGATTTCTATTTTTTTTTTTGGTATTTTCTTGCCCAGATCGAGTAGGAACAGAATTCCGGGCTAAATTTTTTTTTTTTTTCTCTTTCTCGGCCTATCTAATCCTGTTTTGGCTAAAAATAATGCTGGAAAGTGCTTTTTTAATTTTTTGAATTTTTTTGCTATTTTTTTCGGAATTTTCTTGCTTGGGTCGAGAATGAATGGAATTCGGGACTAAATTTTTTTTCCTCTTTCTCGGCGTACCTCATCCCGTTTCACGTAGAAATAATGCCGGAATGAGGTTTTTCAATTTTTGGAATTTTTTTGCTTTTTTTTTCGGAATTTTCTGGCCGGGGTCGAGTATGAACGGAATTCGGGACTAAATTTTTTTTCGCACTATCTCAGCCTATCTCATCCCGTTTTGGCTAAAAATTATACCGGAAAGAGGTTTCTTAATTTTTTGAATTTTATTGCTATTTTTTTTTGGAATTTTCTTGCCGGGGTAGAGTATGAACGGAATTGGGACTAAAATTTTTTTTGCTCTTTCTCGGCCTATCTCATCCCGTTTTGGCTAAAAATAATGCCGGAAAGAGGTTTTTTAATTTTTTCAATCTTTTTGCTATTTTTTTCGCAATTTTCTTCCCAAGGCCGAGTCTGAACGGAATTCGGGACTAAAACTTTTTTTGCTCTTTCTCGGCCTATCTCATCCCGTTTTGGCTAAAAATATAAAAGATGTTTTTTAATTTTTTGAATTTTTTTGCTATTTTTATTTCGCAATTTTCTTCCTCCGAGTACGAAATGCGGCTTTTTTTTGCTTAAATACCGGAAAGAGGTTTTTTTTTTTTTTTTTTTAATTTTTATTTCTATTTTTTTTGGTATTTTCTTGCCCAGATCGAGTAGGAACAGAATTCTGGGCTAAATTTTTTTTTTCTTTCTCAGCCAATCTAATCCTGTTTTGGCTAAAAATAACGCTGGAAAGGGGTTTTTTAATTTTTTAAATTTTTTGGCTATTTTTTTCGAAATTTTCTTGCTCGGGTCGAGAATGAATGGAATTCGAGACTAAATTTTTTTTTCCTCTTTCTCGGCCTATCTCATTCCGTTTTCCCTAGAAATAATGCTGGAATGAGGTTTTTTAATTTTTTGAATTTTTTTGCTATTTTTTTCAGAATTTTCCTGCCGGGGTCGAGTATGAACGGAATTCGAGACTAAATTTTTTTTTTCGCTCTTTCTCGGCCTATCTCATCCCGTTTTGGCTAAAAATAATGCCGGAAAGAGGTTTTTTAATTTTTTGAATCTTTTTGCTATTTTTTTCGCAATTTTCTTCCCAGGGCCGAGTATGAACGGAATTCGGGACTAAAACTTTTCTCTCTTTCTAGGTCTATCTCATCCCGTCTCGGCCAAAAATATTGCCGGAAAGAGGGTTTTTAATTTTTAAAATTTTTTTGCTATTTTATTTCGCAATTTTCTTCCCCGGGCCGAGCATGAACGAAATTCAGGACTAAAACTTTTTTTTCTCTTTTATCCCGCGTGTGCAAAAAATAATGCCGGAAAGAGGTTTTTTAATTTTTTGATTTTGATTTCTATTTTTTTTGGTATTTTCATGCCAGGATCGAGTAGGAACAGAATTCTGGGCTAGATTTTTTTTTTTTTTTTTTTTTTTTTTTTCTCTTTCTCAGCCCATCTAATCCTGTTTTGGCTAAAAATATTGCTGGAAACGGGTATTTTAATTTTTTAATTTTTTTTGCTATTTTTTTCGGAATTTTCTTGCTCGGGTCGAGAATGAATGGAATTCGGGACTAAAATTTTTTTTCCTCTTTCTCGGCCTATCTCATTCCGTTTTCCCTTGAAATAATGCCGGAATGAGGTTTTTTAATTTTTTGAATTTTATTGGTATTTTTTTTAGAATTTTCTTACCGGGGTAGTGCATGAACGGAATTCGGGACTAAAATTTTTTTCGCTCTTTCTCGGCCTATCTCATCCCGTTTTGGCTAAAAATAATGCCGGAAAGAGGTTTTTTAATTTTTTAAATCTTTTTGCTATTTTTTACGCAATTTTCTTCCCAGGGCCGAGTATGAACGGAATTCGGGACTAAAATTTTTTTCGCTCTTTCTCGGCCTATCTCATCCCGTTTTGGCTAAAAATATTGCCGGAAAGAGTGTTTTTAATTTTTTGAATTTTTTTGCTATTTTATTTCGCAATTTTCTTCCCCGGGCCGTGTATGAACGAAATTCGGGACTAAAACGTTTTTTTCTCTTTTTCGGCCTATCTCATCCCGTGTTTGCTAAAAATAATGCCGGAAAGAGGTTTTTTAATTTTTTGATTATTATTTCTATTTTTTTTTGGTATTTTCTTGCTCAGATCGAGTAGGAACAGAATTCTGGGCTAAATTTTTTTTTTCTTTCTCGGCCAATCTAATCCTGTTTTGGCTAAAAATAACGCTGGAAAGGGGTTTTTTAATTTTTTAAATTTTTTTGCTATTTTTTTCGAAATTTTCTTGCTCGGGTCGAGAATGAATGGAATTCGGGACTAAAATTTTTTTTCCTCTTTCTCGGCCTATCTCATTCCGTTTTCCCTGGAAATAATGCTGGAATGAGGTTTTTTAATTTTTTGAATTTTTTAGCTTTTTTTTTTTTAGGAATTTTCTTCCTAGGGCCGAGTATGAACGGAATTCGGGACTGAAATTTTTTTCGCTCTTCCTCGGCCGATCTCATCCTGTTTTGGCTAAAAATAATGCCGGAAAGAGGTTTTTTAATTTTTTGAATCTTTTTGCTATTTTTTTTCGCAATTTTCTTCCTAGGGCCGAGTATGAACGGAATTCGAGACTAAAATTTTTCTCTCCTTCCCGGCCTATCTCATCCCGTTTTGGCTAAAAAAAACGCCGGAAAGGGGTTTTTTTTAATTTTTTGAATTTTTTTGCTATTATTTTCGGAATTTTCTAGCCTAAGTTGAGAATGAATGGAATTCGGGAATAAAATTTTTTATCCACTTTCTCGGTCGATCTCATCCTGTTTTCCCTAGAAATAATGCTGGAATGAGGTTTTTTAATTTTTTCAATTTTTCTGCTATTTTTTTCGGAATTTTCTTGCTGGGGTCGAGTATGAACGGAATTCGGGACTAAAATTTTTTTCGCTCTTTCTCTGCATATCTCATCCCTTATTGGCAATAATGCTGGAAAGAGGTTTTTCAATATTTTGAATTTTTTTGCTATTTTTTTTCGGAATTTTCTTGCCCGGGTCGAGTATGAACGGAATTTGGGACTAAAATTTTTTTCTCACTTTCTCGGCCAATCCCAAACCATTTCGGATAGAAATAATGTCGGAATTAACTTTTTTAATTTTTTGAATTTTTTTGCTATTTTTCTTGGAATTTTCTAGCAAGGGTTGGGTAAGAACAGAATTCTGGGCTAAATTTTTTTTTTTTTCTCTTTCTCGGCCTATCTAATCCTGTTTTGGCTAAAAATAATGCTGGAAAGGGGTTTTTTCAATTTTTTAAATTTTCTTGCTATTTTTTTCGGAATATTCTTGCCGGGGTCGAGTATGAACGGAATTCGGGACTAAAATTTTTTTCACTCTTTCTCAGCATATCTCATCCCGTATTGGCTAAAAATAATGTCAGAGAGAGGTTTTTCAATTTTTTGAATTTTTTTTTCTATTTTTTTCGAAACTTTCTTGCACGGGTCGAGTATGAACGGAATTTGGGACTAAAATTTTTTTCTCACTTTCTCGGCCAATCCCAAACCATGTCGGATAGAAATAATGTCAGAATTAACTTTTTAAAATTTTTGAATTTTTTTGCTATTTTTCTTGGAATTTTCTAGCAAGGGTTGGGTAAGAACAGAATTCTGGGCTAAATTTTTTTTTTTTTTTTTCTCTTTCTCGGCCTATCTAATCCTGTTTTGGCTAAAAGTAATGCTGGAAAGGGGTTTTTTTTAATTTTTTGAATTTTCTTGCTATTTTTTTCGGAATTTTCTTGCTTGGGTCGAGAAAGAATGGAATTCGGGACTAAAATTTTTTTTCCTCTTTCTCGGCGTACCTCATCCCGTTTCATGTAGAAATAATGCTGGAATGAGGTTTTTCAATTTTTGGAATTTTTTTGTTTTTTTTTTTCGGAATTTTCTTGCCGGGGTCGAGTATGAACGGAATTCGGGACTTAATTTTTTTTTCGCTCTATCTCAGCCTATCTCATCCCGTTTTGGCTAAAAATAATACCGGAAAGAGGTTTCTTAATTTTTTGAATTTTATTGCTATTTTTTTTGGAATTTTCTTGCCGCTGTAGAGTATGAACGGAATTCGGGACTAAAATTTTTTTTGCTCTTTCTCGGCCTATCTCATCCCGTTTTTGCTAAAAATAATGCCGGAAAGAGGTTTTTTAATTTTTTGAATCTTTTTGATATTTTTTTCGCAATTTTCTTCCCAAGGCCGAGTCTGAACGGAATTCGGGACTAAAATTTTTTTCGCTCTTTCTCGGCCTATCTCATCCCGTTTTGGCTAAAAATATTGCCGAAAACAGTGTTTTTAATTTTTTGAATTTTTTTGCTATTTTATTTCGCAATTTTCTTCCTCGGGCTGAGTATGAACGAAATTCGGGACTAAAACTTTTTTTTCTCTTTTTCGGCCTATCTCATCCCGATTTTGCTAAAAATAATACCAGAAAGAGGTTTTTTAATTTTTTGATTTTTATTTCTATTTTTTTTGGTATTTTCTTGCCCAGATCGAGTAGGAACAGAATTCTGGGCAAAATTTTTTTTTTCTTTCTCGGCCAATCTAATCCTGTTTTGGCTAAAAATAACGATGGAAAGGGGTTTTTTAATTTTTAAAATTTTTTTGCTATTTTTTTCGAAATTTTCTTGCTCGAGTCGAGAATGAATGGAATTCGAGACTAAAATTTTTTATCCTCTTTCTCGGCCTATCTCATTCCGTTTTCCCTAGAAATAATGCTGGAATGAGGTTTTTTAATTTTTTGAATTTTTTTGCTTTTTTTTTTCAGAATTTTCTTGCCGGGGTCGAGTATGAACGGAATTCGGGACTAAAATTTTTTTCGCTCTTTCTCGGCCTATCTCATTCCGTTTTGGCTAAAAATAATACCGGAAAGATGATTCTTAAGTTTTTGAATTTTTTTGCTATTTTTTTCATATTTTTCCTTCCGGGGTCGAGTATGAACGGAATTTGGGACTAAATTTTTTTTTCGCTCTTTCTCGGCCTATCTCATTCCGTTTTGGCTAAAAATAATACCGGAAAGATGATTCTTAATTTTTTGAATTTTTTTGCTATTTTTTTCGCAATTTTCTTCCCCGGGCCGAGTATGAACGAAATTCGGGACTAAAACTTTTTTTTCTCTTTTTTGGCCTATCTCATCCCATGTTTTGCTAAAAATAATGCCGGAAAGAGGTTTTTTAATTTTTTGATTTTTATTTCTATTTTTTTTGGTATTTTCTTGCCCAGATCGAGTAGGAACAGAATTCTGGGCTAAATTTTTTTTTCTTTCTCGGCCAATCTAATCCTGTTTTGGCTAAAAATAACGCTGGAAAGGGGTTTTTTAATTTTTTAAATTTTTTTGCTATTTTTTTCGAAATTTTCTTGCTCGGGTCGAGAATGAATGGAATTCGGGACTAAAATTGTTTTTCCTCTCTCTCGGCCTATCTCATTCCGTTTTCCCTGGAAATAACGCTGGAATGAGGTTTTTTAAATTTTTGAATTTTTTTGCTTTTTTTTTTTTTTAGGAATTTTCTTCCTAGGGCCGAGTATGAACGGAATTCGGGACTAAAATTTTTTTCGCTCTTCCTCGGCCGATCTCATCCTGTTTTGGCTAAAAATAATGCCGGAAAGAGGTTTTTAATTTTTTGAATCTTTTTGCTATTTTTTTTCGCAATTTTCTTCCTAGGGCCGAGTATGAACGGAATTCGGGACTAAAATTTTTCTCTCCTTCCCGGCCTATCTCATCCCGTTTTGGCTAAAAAAAACGCCGGAAAGGGGTTTTTTTAATTTTCTTAATTTTTTTGCTATTATTTTCGGAATTTTCTAGCCTAAGTTGAGAATGAATGGGATTCGGGAATAAAATTTTTTATCCACTTTCTCGATCTATCTCATCCCGTTTTCCCTAGAAATAATGCTGGAATGAGGTTTTTTAATTTTTTGAATTTTTTTGCTATTTTTTTCGGAATTTTCTTGCCGGGGTCGAGTATGAACGGAATTCGGGACTAAAATTTTTTTCGCTCTTTCTCGGCATATCTCATCCCGTATTGGCTAAAAATAATGCCAGAAAGAGGTTTTTCAATATTTTGAATTTTTTTGCTATTTTTTTCGGAATTTTCTTGCCCGGGTCGAGTATGAACGGAATTTGGGACTAAAATTTTTTTCTCACTTTCTCGGCCAATCCCAAACCATTTCGGATAGAAATAATGTCGGAATTAACTTTTTTAATTTTTTGAATTTTTTTGCTATTTTTCTTGGAATTTCCTAGCAAGGGTTGGGTAAGAACAGAATTCTGGGCTAAATTTTTTTTTTTTTTTTTTTTCTCTTTCTCGGCCTATCTAATCCTGTTTTGGCTAAAAGTAATGCTGGAAAGGAGTTTTTTTTAATTTTTGAATTTCTTGCTATTTTTTTCGGAATTTTCTTGCCGGGGGTCGAGTATGAACGGAATTCGGGATTAAAATTTTTTTCGCTCTTTCTCAGCATATCTCATCCCGTATTGGCTAAAAATATTGCCAGAAAGAGGTTTTTCAATTTTTTGAATTTTTTTCTCGGCCTATCTAATCCTATTTTGGGACTAAAATTTTTTTCTCACTTTCTCGGCCACTCGCAAACCATTTCGGATAGAAATAATGGAGGAATTAACTTTTTAAATTTTTTTAATTTTTTTGTTATTTTTTTTGGAATTTTCTAGCACGGGTTGGGTTGGAATAGAATTCTGGGCTGAATTTTTTTTTTTTTTCTCTTTCTTGGCCTATCGAATCCTGTTTTGGCTAAAAATAACGCTGGAAACTGGTTTTTAATTTTTTGAATTTTTTTGCTATTTTTCTCGGAATTTTCTTGCTCGGGTCAAGAATGAATGGAATTCGGGACTAAATTTTTTTTCCACTTTCTCGGCCTATCTCATTCCGTTTTCTCTAGAAATAATGCGGGAATGAGGTTTTTTAATTTTTAAAATTTTTTTGCTTTTTTTTTTCGGAATATTCTTGCCGGGGTCGAGTATGAACGGAAATCGGGACAAAATTTTTTTTCGCTCTTTCTCGGCCTGTCTCATCCCGTTTTGGCTGAAAATAATATAGGAAAGAGGTTTCTTAATTTTTTGAATTTTTTTGCTATTTTTTTCGGAATTTTCTTGCTGGGGTCGATTATGAACGAAATTCGGGACTAAAATTTTTTTCGCTCTTTCTCGTCCTATCTCATCCCGTTTTGGCTAAAAATAATGCCGGAAAGAGGTTTTTTAATTTTTTGAATCTTTTTGCTATTTTTTTCGCAATTTTCTTCCCAGGGCCGAGTATGAACGGAATTCGGGACTAAAATTTTTTTCGCTCTTTCTCGGCCAATCTCATCCCGTTTTTGCTAAAAATATTGCCGGAAAGAGTGTTTTTAATTTTTTGAATTTTTTTGCTATTTTATTTCGCAATTTTCTTCCTCGGGCCGAGTATGAACGAAATTCGGGACTAAAACTTTTTTTCCTCTTTTTTGGCCTATCTCATCCCGTGTTTGCTAAAAATAATGCCGGAAAGAGGTTTTTTAATTTTTTGATTTTTATTTCTATTTTTTTTGGTATTTTCTTGCCCAAATCGAGTAGGAACAGAATTCTGGGCTAAATTTTTTTTTTCTTTCTCGGCCAATCTAATCCTGTTTTGGCTAAAAATAACGCTAGGAAGGGGTTTTTTAATTTTTTAAATTTTTTTGCTATTTTTTTCGAAATTTTCTTGCTCGGGTCGAGAATGAATGGAATTCGAGACTAAAATTTTTTTTCCTCTTTCTTGGCCTATCTCATTCCGTTTTCCCTAGAAATAATGCTGGAATGAGGTTTTTTAATTTTTTGCATTTTTTTGCATTTTTTTTTTTCGGAATTTTCTTGCCGGGGTCGAGTATGAACGGAATTCGGGACAAAAATTTTTTTCGCCCTTTCTCGGCCTGTCTCATCCCGTTTTGGCTGAAAATAATACCGGAAAGAGGTTTCTTAATTTTTTGAATTTTTTTGCTATTTTTTTCGGAATTTTCTTGCTGGGGTCGAGTATGAACGAAATTCGGGACAAAAATTTTTTTCGCACTTTCTTGACCTATCTCATCCCGTTTTGGCTAAAAATAATTCCGGAAAGAGGTTTCTTAGTATTTTGAATTCTTTTGCTATCTTTTTCGCAATTTTCTTCCCAGGGCCGAGTATGAACGGAATTCGGGACTAAAATTTTTCTCTCTTTCTAGGCCTATCTCATCCCGTCTTGGCTAAAAATATTGCCGGAAAGAGGGTTTTTAATTGTTTGAATTTTTTTGCTATTTTATTTCGCAATTTTCTTCCCCGGGCCGAGTATGAACGAAATTCGGGACTAAAACTTTTTTTTTCTCTTTTCGGCCTATCTCATCCCGTTTTTGCTAAAAATAATGCTGGAAAGAGGTTTTTTTTAATTTTTTGATTTTTATTTCTATTTTTTTTGGTATTTTCCTGCCCGGATCGAGTAGGAACAGAATTCTGGGCGAAAATTTTTTTTTCTCTTTCTCGGCCTATCTCTTCCCGTTTTCCGTAGAAATAATGCCGGAATGAGGTTTTTAATTTTTTTTTTGAATTTTTTGGCTTTTTTTTTTTCGGAATTTCTTCTTGCCGGGGTCGTCTATGAACGAATTTCGGGACTAAAATGTTTCCTTCTATCTCGGCCTATCTCATCCCCGTATTTGGCTAAAAATAATACCGGAAGAAGGTATTTTTAATTTTTTTAAAGTTTTTTGCTATTTTTTTTGGAATTTTCTTGCCGGGGTCGAGTAGAACGGAATTCGGGACTAAAATTTTTTTCGCTCTTTCTTGGCCTATCTCATCCTGTTTTGGATAAAAATAATGCCGGAAAGAGGTTTTTAATTTTTTGAATCTTTTTGCTATTTTTTTCGCAATTTTCTTCCCAGGGCCGAGTATGAACGGAATTTGAGACTAAAATTTTTTTCGCTCTTTCTCGGCCTATCTCATCCCGTTTTGCCTAAAAATATGCCGGAAAGAGGTTTTTTATTTTTTGAATTTTTGCTATTTATTAAATTTTCTTCCCGGGCCGAGTATGAACGAAATTCGGGACTAAAACTTTTTTTCCTCTTTTTTGGCCTATCTCATCCCGTGTTTGCTAAAAATAATGCCGGAAAGAGGTTTTTTAATTTTTTGATTTTTATTTCTATTTTTTTGGTATTTTCTTGCCCAAATCGAGTAGGAACAGAATTCTCGGCCAATCTAATCCTGTTTTGGCTAGAAATAACACTGGAAAGGGGTTTTTTAATTTTTTAAATTTTTTTGCTATTTTTTTCAAAATTTTCTTGCTCGGGTCGAGAATGAATGGAATTCGGGACTAAAATTTTTTTTCCTCTTTCTCGGCCTATCTCATTCCGTTTTCCCTAGAAATAATTCTGGAATGAGGTTTTTTAATTTTTTGAATTTTTTTGCTCTTTTTTTTTCGGAATTTTCTTCCTAGGGCCGAGTATGAACGGAATTCGGGACTAAAATTTTTTTCGCTCTTTCTCGGCCGATCTTATCCTGTTTTGACTAAAAATAATGCCAGAAAGAGGTTTTTTAATTTTTTGAATCTTTTTGCTATTTTTTTCGCAATTTTCTTCCTAGGGCCGAGTATGAACGGAATTCGGGACTAAAATTTTTCTCTCCTTCCCGGCCTATCTCATCCCGTTTTGGCTAAAAATAACGCCGGAAAGGGGTTTTTTAATTTTTTGATTTTTATTTCTATTTTTTTTGGTATTTTCCTGCCCGGATCGAGTAGGAACAGAATTCTGGGCGAAATTTTTTTTTTCTCTTTCTCGGCCAATCTCTTCCCGTTTTCCGTAGAAATAATGCCGGAATGAGGTTTTTCAATTTTTTGAATTTTTTTGCTTTTTTTTTTTTTTCGGAATTTTCTTGCCGGGGTCGTGTATGAACGGAATTCGGGACTAAAATGTTTTCCGTTCTATCTCGGCCTATCTCATCCCCGTTTTGGCTAAAAATAATACCGGAAAGAGGTTTTTTAATTTTATGAATTTTATTGATATTTTTTTTGGAATTTTCTTGCCGGGGTAGAGTATGAACGGAATTCGGGACTAAAATTTTTTTCACTCTTTCTCGGTCTATCTCATCCCATTTTGGCTAAAAATAATGCCGGAAAGAGGTTTTTTAATTTTTTCATTTTTATTTCTATTTTTTTTTGGTATTTTCTTGCCCAGATCGAGTAGGAACAGAATTCTGGGCTAAATTTTTTTTTTCTTTCTCGGCCAATCTAATCCTGTTTTGGCTAAAATTAATGCTGGGAAGGGGTTTTTTAATTTTTTTAAATTTTTTTGCTATTTTTTTTGCAATTTTCTTGCTCTGGTCGAGAATGAATGGAATTCAAGACTAAAATTTTTT
Source organism: Quercus lobata (assembly GCF_001633185.2). NCBI lineage: Eukaryota > Viridiplantae > Streptophyta > Magnoliopsida > Fagales > Fagaceae > Quercus > Quercus lobata. The sequence continues at coordinate 119,073 of NW_022154730.1, forward strand.
TTTCTCTTTCTCGGCCTATGTCATTCCGTTTTCCCTAGAAATAATGCTGGAATGAGGTTTTTGAATTTTTTTGCTTTTTTTTTTTTTCGGAATTTTCTTGCCGGCGTCAAGTATGAACGGAATTCGGGACTAAAATTTTTTTCGCTCTTTCTCGGCCTATCTCATTCTGTTTTAGCTAAAAATAATACCGGAAAGATGTTTCTTAATTTTTTGAATTTTTTTGCTATTTTTTTCAGAATTTTTCTTCCGGGGTCGAGTGTGAACGGAATTCGGGACTAAATTTTTTTTCGCTCTTTCTCGGCCTATCTCATCCCGTTTTGGCTGAAAATAATGCCGGAAAGAGGTTTTTTAATTTTTTGAATCTTTTTGCTATTTTTTTTGCAATTTTCTTCCCAGGGCCGAGTATGAACGGAATTCGGGACTAAAAGTTTTCTCTCTTTCTAGGCCTATCTCATCCCGTCTCGGCCATAAATATTGCCGGAAAGAGGGTTTTTAATTTTTTTAATTTTTTTGCTATTTTATTTCGCAATTTTCTTCCCCGGGCCAAGTATGAACGGAATTCGGGACTAAAATTTTTTTCGCTCTTTCTCGGCCTATCTCATCCCTTTTTGGCTAAAAATAATGCCGGAAAGAGGTTTTATAATTTTTTGAATCTTTTTGCTATTTTTTTCGCAATTTTCTTCCCAGGGCCGAGTATGAACGGAATTTGGGACTAAAATTTTTTTCGCTCTTTCTCGGCCTATCTCATCCCGTTTTGGCTAAAAATATTGCCGGAAAGAGTGTTTTTAATTTTTTGAATTTTTTTGCTATTTTATTTCGCAATTTTCTTCCCCGGGCCGAGTATGAACGAAATTCGGGACTAAAACTTTTTTTTCACTTTTTCGCCCTATCTCATCCCGTGTTTGCTAAAAATAATGCCGGAAAGAGGTTTTTTAATTTTTTGATTTTTATTTCTATTTTTTTGGTATTTTCTTGCCCAGATCGAGTAGGAACAGAATTCTGGGCTAAACTTTTTTTTTCTTTCTCGGCCAATCTAATCCTGTTTTGGCTAGAAATAACACTGGAAAGGGGTTTTTTAATTTTTTAAATTTTTTTGCTATTTTTTTCGAAATTTTCTTGCTCGGGTCGAGAATGAATGGAATTCGGGACTAAAATTGTTTTTCCTCTCTCTCGGCCTATCTCATTCCGTTTTCCCTGGAAATAACGCTGGAATGAGGTTTTTTAATTTTTTCTTTTTTTTTTTTTCGGGAATGTTCTGCCGGCGTCAAGTATGAACGGAATTCCGGGACTAAAAATTTTTTTCGCTCTTTCGTCGGGGCGTATTCTTCATTCTGGTTTGGAGCGCTAAAAATAATACCGGAAAGATGTTTACTTTAATTTTTTTGAATTTTTTTGCTATTTTTTTCAGAATGTTTCCCGGTGTCGAGTGTGAACGGGAATTCGGGAACTAAATTCTTTTTTCGCTCTTTCTCCGGCCTATCTATCCCGTTTTGGCTGGAAAATAATTGCCGGAAAGAGTGTTTTTTAATTTTTAATCTTTCTTGCTATTTTTTTGCAATTTTCTTTCCCAGGGCCGAGAATTGAACGAAATTCGGGACTAAAAGTTTTTCTCTCTTTCTAAGGCCTATCTACTCCCGTTCTCGGCCATAAATATTGCCGGAAAGAGGTTTTTTAATTTTTTAATTTTTTTGCAGTTTATTGGCAATTCTTCCCCGGCCAAGTAGAACGGAATCGGGATAAAAATTTTCTTCGCTCTTTCTCGGCCTATCTCATCCCTTTTTGGCTAAAAATAATGCCGGAAAGAGGTTTTTTAATTTTTTGAATCTTTTTGCTATTTTTTTCGCAATTTTCTTCCCAGGGCCGAGTATGAACGAAATTTGGGACTAAAATTTTTTTCGCTCTTTCTCGGCCTATCTCATCCCGTTTTGGCTAAAAATATTGCCAGAAAGAGTGTTTTTAATTTTTTGAATTTTTTTGCTATTTTATTTCGCAATTTTCTTCCCCGGGCCGAGTATGAACGAAATTCGGGACTAAAACTTTTTTTTCACTTTTTCGGCCTATCTCATCCCGTGTTTGCTAAAAATAATGCCGGAAAGAGGTTTTTTAATTTTTTGATTTTGATTTCTATTTTTTTGGTATTTTCTTGCCCAGATCGAGTAGGAACAGAATTCTGGGCTAAACTTTTTTTTTCTTTCTCGGCCAATCTAATCCTGTTTTGGCTAGAAATAACACTGGAAAGGGGTTTTTTAATTTTTTTAATTTTTTTGCTATTTTTTTCAAAATTTTCTTTCTCGGGTCGAGAATGAATCGAATTCGGGACTAAAATTTTTTTTCCTCTTTCTCGGCCTATCTCATTCCGTTTTCCCTAGAAATAATGCTGGAATGAGGTTTTTTAATTTTTTGAATTTTTTTGCTCTTTTTTTTTCGGAATTTTCTTCCTAGGGCCGAGTATGAACGGAATTCGGGACTAAAATTTTTTTCGCACTTTCTCGGCCGATCTTATCCTGTTTTGACTAAAAATAATGCCAGAAAGAGGTTTTTTAATTTTTTGAATCTTTTTGCTATTTTTTTCGCAATTTTCTTCCTAGGGCCGAGTATGAACGGAATTCGGGACTAAAATTTTTCTCTCCTTCCCGGCCTATCTCATCCCGTTTTGGCAAAAAATAACGCCGGAAAGGGGTTTTTTAATTTTTTGATTTTTATTTCTATTTTTTTTGGTATTTTCCTGCCCGGATCGAGTAGGAACAGAATTCTGGGCGAAATTTTTTTTTTCTCTTTCTCGGCCAATCTCTTCCCGTTTTCCGTAGAAATAATGCCGGAATGAGGTTTTTCAATTTTTTGAATTTTTTTGCTTTTTTTTTTTTTTCGGAATTTTCTTGCCGGGGTCGTGTATGAACGGAATTCGGGACTAAAATGTTTTCCGTTCTATCTCGGCCTATCTCATCCCCGTTTTGGCTAAAAATAATACCGGAAAGAGGTTTTTTAATTTTATGAATTTTATTGATATTTTTTTTGGAATTTTCTTGCCGGGGTAGAGTATGAACGGAATTCGGGACTAAATTTTTTTTCACTCTTTCTCGGTCTATCTCATCCCATTTTGGCTAAAAATAATGCCGGAAAGAGGTTTTTTAATTTTTTCATTTTTATTTCTATTTTTTTTTGGTATTTTCTTGCCCAGATCGAGTAGGAACAGAATTCTGGGCTAAATTTTTTTTTTCTTTCTCGGCCAATCTAATCCTGTTTTGGCTAAAATTAATGCTGGGAAGGGGTTTTTTAATTTTTTAAATTTTTTTGCTATTTTTTTTGCAATTTTCTTGCTCTGGTCGAGAATGAATGGAATTCAAGACTAAATTTTTTTTTTTCTCTTTCTCGGCCTATGTCATTCCGTTTTCCCTAGAAATAATGCTGGAATGAGGTTTTTGAATTTTTTTGCTTTTTTTTTTTTTCGGAATTTTCTTGCCGGCGTCAAGTATGAACGGAATTCGGGACTAAAATTTTTTTCGCTCTTTCTCGGCCTATCTCATTCTGTTTTAGCTAAAAATAATACCGGAAAGATGTTTCTTAATTTTTTGAATTTTTTTGCTATTTTTTTCAGAATTTTTCTTCCGGGGTCGAGTGTGAACGGAATTCGGGACTAAATTTTTTTTCGCTCTTTCTCGGCCTATCTCATCCCGTTTTGGCTGAAAATAATGCCGGAAAGAGGTTTTTTAATTTTTTGAATCTTTTTGCTATTTTTTTTGCAATTTTCTTCCCAGGGCCGAGTATGAACGGAATTCGGGACTAAAAGTTTTCTCTCTTTCTAGGCCTATCTCATCCCGTCTCGGCCATAAATATTGCCGGAAAGAGGGTTTTTAATTTTTTAAATTTTTTTGCTATTTTATTTCGCAATTTTCTTCCCCGGGCCAAGTATGAACGGAATTCGGGACTAAAATTTTTTTCGCTCTTTCTCGGCCTATCTCATCCCTTTTTGGCTATAAATAATGCCGGAAAGAGGTTTTATAATTTTTTGAATCTTTTTGCTATTTTTTTCGCAATTTTCTTCCCAGGGCCGAGTATGAACGGAATTTGGGACTAAAATTTTTTTCGCTCTTTCTCGGCCTATCTCATCCCGTTTTGGCTAAAAATATTGCCGGAAAGAGTGTTTTTAATTTTTTGAATTTTTTTGCTATTTTATTTCGCAATTTTCTTCCCCGGGCCGAGTATGAACGAAATTCGGGACTAAAACTTTTTTTTCACTTTTTCGGCCTATCTCATCCCGTGTTTGCTAAAAATAATGCCGGAAAGAGTTTTTTTAATTTTTTGATTTTTATTTCTATTTTTTTGGTATTTTCTTGCCCAGATCGAGTAGGAACAGAATTCTGGGCTAAACTTTTTTTTTCTTTCTCGGCCAATCTAATCCTGTTTTGGCTAGAAATAACACTGGAAAGGGGTTTTTTAATTTTTTAAATTTTTTAAATTTTTTTGCTATTTTTTTCAAAATTTTCTTGCTCGGGTCGAGAATGAATGGAATTCGGGACTAAATTTTTTTTTCCTCTTTCTCGGCCTATCTCATTCCGTTTTCCCTAGAAATAATGCTGGAATGAGGTTTTTTAATTTTTTGAATTTTTTTGCTCTTTTTTTTTCGGAATTTTCTTCCTAGGGCCGAGTATGGACGGAATTCGGGACTAAAATTTTTTTCGCTCTTTCTCGGCCGATCTTATCCTGTTTTGACTAAAAATAAT